>NW_015536478.1:475058-481283 GCF_001515605.1 Sinocyclocheilus anshuiensis
CACACACAGACACACACACACAGACACACACACACACACATTCTGGCCACAATGGATAAGGCCTTATTAAGCCAATTAGATAATAATGACAAGAGCAAAGTCACCATCATTAGCAGAAGACTCCTGGGACATTAAAGCACCTTTTGTCTGTTTTGTTTAACTGTGAATCGATAGTGCTGATTAACCTCGTTTAATAGCACATACTCCCCTGTGCACCTAATGAAGCCGGCGGTTCAATGCAGAGCATATAGAGATGGATTATAGAGGACGGCGCAACAAACCGGAAGTGCAGCTTATTGATCAATAATATCAATATTAATGGTGCAGACTGTACTGACAAATTGTCAACTCATGCAGATTTTATTTCAGTGAAAGAAACTGGTTTTATTGTGCATAATTTGGAGAACAAGATCAATTTAGGTGTTTAACATTCTGGAAAGGTTCTCTCAAAGTTATGAACAAGTTTTCTCTTAGTAATGTTAGTAGAATGTTTGTTCGGTTATCTGGTTTTTAATAATGTTCTCAAAACTTTAAATCTAATTTATCTAACGTTTTTAAAATGTTACTACTTGTTTCAGAATGTTCAGAAAACATTCAAAAGTAAAATTCTCACAACAAAATGGAATGTTTCCTCAACGTTCATGTAAAACAAACATAAAAAGGTTTTTGAAAATGTAAAAAACTGAAAGTTTTAAATGTTCAAAAACAGTTGTTTTGTTTACTGCTGAAAGTTTAATCAGCTGAATTAATAAATGAATCGTTAAATGTGATTTGTGAACTGGTTCATTAAAAAAGAACTGGCTCAAAAGGTTTGAAACGGACATTGCTATCTGATCTCAGAGAAGATGACTGGATATGGAGAATAAATGTTGAAATTAGGTGTTATTTTATTTTACTTATTTATTAGTTTATTATTTATTAAGAGAAAGACCTGATGTTTAAAACATTTAAAAGAGTAATGCATCAAGAAACAGCATGTTTTCCTTCAAATTAAGTGGATTAAAAAGTTTTGGAATCTAGTGAAGGAAAAGTAGGCTTCATAAACATGAATTTGTTCATTATTTAGTTCTCATACAACAGCACACAACCTACGGCTATGAAAAACCAATAACAACTTAGCTATAAGTGTGTCTTGTTGTATTTTTTTGAATTAACACAATACTAAAACTTTTAAAATTTCTCTTCTCATACTATGGTGATATGATGCAATCAACATTTCATAAATCATTTGATTCATAATTCATTCCTCTACCCAAAAACCTGACAATGCATGTTCACAAATGCCTTTTTCATCACTCCACCTCTAAAAACAAGTCTAAAAGTACTTTCAAAACCAAGATCTGCATTGGACTTGACTTGAAATAAGTGTTTATTTAACGTGGCATGAGTTGATCTGATTGGTTGGTGGTTTACAGTAAGGTTAAATGCTAAAGTCCAATAAAAGGGTTCACATGGAGCCCTCATGCATATTAATGAGCCTCAGACTCATCGAGGAATCCAGTTACACAATGAACTGCATCATTCCTTACTGGAGTAACAGCACACCTCTGCTCATCAAGATGCGTGAAGCACAAACGCTTGTAGGTGTGTGTGTGTGTGTGTGTGTTGGGGCAGGCTGTATAGAAGAGGTTACAGGGTTAAAGACTTTACGGGGGGAGTGTCGCATCGGTTTATATCCACAGCATCAGAGAAGAGCCTCCAGTCGCCATTATAACATTTAATTCCCCCGCCGCTCTCTGTGAAACACCCCTTCAATTATCCTGCATCTCACTGATCTCTGATGCACAGAGACAAGCCCTTCATTTAAAGGGACAGTTCACCTAGAAATCATTTATTCTTCCTCATGTCATTCCAAACCTATGACTGTCTTTCTTAAATACCATATACTGCTACTGCAACTGGTTTGAGAGAATTTAACCATTTAAAACTGACATTTAAATGTATTTGGAAACTATATCTAAAAGTAAAAACTTACAAAATACAAACTATGCAATTGTTTAAAATGTAAAATGTTTTTCTTCTTTTTCTTTCTATATACCCCTAAATGCTTGGTTATATATATTCTTGTTTATACAATATTCTTGGTTCTACAAGCTCTCAAATCTCATTACGCTTCTTCAAACTTGATCACGAGATGCACATTAAGCCAAACTTGAAGTGATGCAACTTCAGGAGTCACGTTTGAATACGCATACATGAATAATGAAATTCGAGCGCAACAATGAAGAGCAAGTTTTTCAGCAAATAATACTGCTCACACAAAACTATCATATGATTTGTTATACAGCGCAAGAGTCATGCTGGCTACGGTTATGCTGCTTTTTAGTTCTTGTATGTAAAACAGCTTGAAGGACTCTTTTGTGTTGCAGGAATGAAGTCATGCGGGTTTGGATCGACATGAGGCTGAGTAAATGATGACAGAATGTTATTTTTGGCTGCACTGTCCATTTAAAAAGCCTCAAGGATGACACGTGGAGGTCTCTTGTACAAACAGAGCGGCCGCTGAACCATGTTTAACACAAGAAAACCAGATCTTCAGCAAATGCTACACAGAGCTCGTCTGGCTTTCACAGAGCAGCACGCCGTCTGCTGCTACTCACACCGGGGCGAACATATGGAGAGCCAACATCTCCTAGAGCAGAGCACAATTAGTCATCATGCAGAGTGTGTGTGTGTGTGTGTGTGTGTGTGCGCGCTGCCAGATGGCTGATCCACCACCCTCCTCCATCTCCAACATCCTGCTCCACAACATCGTCATCAATCTAATAACTATTACTCAGAGCTCCTAACAAGCAAAAATCCATTTCCACTAATAAGAGGATGCAGAGAATGAAAATAAAGTTGAGATGGTCTTCATACTGTACATGTGACTTTATACAGACAGACATGCAATCTTTGGGAAACCTGTTTGAAACAGTCATTATTTTCATAATTCCACTGGTTGGCGCTATTGGTGCAGAAATTACACAGTTCACTTTTAAAGGGGCCATATTCTACTAGGTTTTTGACAAGCATTGGTTCTATTCTATTCTATTCTATTCTATTCTATTTCACCCAAAAATAAAAATTCTGTTATCATTTACTTTCACTTATGTCATTCCGTGTTGTTATTGTCAACTAAAACAAAAGCTATTAAAAATAATTTTCTTTATTGAAATAATGCTGAAATAAAATGAAATATAAATATTAGTTGCAAAACTTGAAATAAAAAAGTCCAATAATAAAAATAAAATAATAAAGTACAAAATGGCTAAAATTAAAACTGAAATAAAATAAAACTAAACAGAAATATAAACATAATAAAAGCACATAACAAGTTGACTAAAACTTAAAACTAAAATAAAAATGAAAACTGAAAAAAAAGCTAATTCAAGAGCTATGTCTTATTAAAGCTAATTCAAAATATAAATAAATACTATAATAGAATATAAATAATACTAAAATAACACTGGACCTCATTGAATTTCATTGTATTGACTTTCATATTTTTTAAAATCTTTTTTATAACAGTTTTTGTGATGGTTATATTGTACTGTATATTTATTTTTTGTCATTTTTTTTGTATATAATGCTTTTGCAATATTGTATAAACACAATCATGCCAATAAAATACTTTAAAATTAAAAAAATTGAAAGGTTCATTTTTGAGTGAACTATCCCTTATCCCTTATAATAAAATTAAGGACACGCATTTTCATTCAAACTTATTTTCTTTGTCAAGATTGGTGTCGTCATGTAAACTAATGTTTATAGTCTCTCTATGGCAGCTGTGCAGTGATATACACAGGATCACTGGATTGACCAATCAGATGACAGGACTGAAACTATCCGTTCTACACATGGAATGCAAAACTAAACTGCTGATAAACCAAACATGCTTTCCTCTGTTTCTCTGATGTGTGTTGATGAATGGAAGCAGAAATTCAGGCCCACTCAGCACCTCATTCACTAAGCATTTAAGCACGTTAGCAGATTTCTAATCCTGAACTGAAGCAAATCTTTCATCAGCTTTTGTGCACTGAGCTGGTTCCCCCGCGGCAGTGTTTGTGTGCTTTATCACCATCATTCATTCTGCCTCAAGGTCACACAGCTGCTGTTTAATTAGAGACACTCAGAGCTGCTTCAGAAGGCCGTCAGACGCGGGCCGAGCGCAGACGTCAGTCAGGCCACATCACAAATACAGCAGCATTACAGGCCATGTGCTTTACTGCTTCCTGCAGCGCTGTGGAGCGCTCAGAACTGGGCTGAGATTGACTTTTAAAGAAGGAGAATTCAAATGAAATTAAATTCACAAATCTGTCATTTTTAACTACAAAAAAGGCTGTATTTAGTTAAAACCACTTAAAAAGTTCAAAGGTTTGGGGTCAGTAAGATTTTACAATGTTATTCAAAGAAGTCTCTTATGCTCACCAAGTTAAAGCATAAAAAAATAATAACGAAGTATATTGCAAAAATATTCAAATATATGCAAATTCTTATCACATTATAATGTAGAGAGACTGACTGCATTACTGCAAGTTTTCATCTAATATTTATATAGATGAAAATATTATATATATATTATCATTTATATATTATTTTAATTTCAATATATTACATAATATATATCATATATTTATTTCAGCTTTTTTTCCAAGTAATTTTTTTTAAATTTAGTTTAGTTACCAGTTTTACATTCAGTAATCATTCATGATCACAAATACAGTAAAAACAGCAATAATGTGAAATATTATAATTTCATATATTAATATAAATATAATATACATAAAATATTAACTATTTTCTATGTGAATACATTGTAAAATATAATTTATTTCAGTGATGCAAAGCTGAATTTTCAGCATCATTACTCCAGTCTTCAGTGTCACATGATCTTCATGATCACAAATACAGTAAAAACAGCAATAAGGTGAAATATTATAATTTCATATATTAATATAAATATAATATAAATAAAATATTAACTATTTTCTATGTGAATACATTGTAAAATATAATTTATTTCAGTGATGCAAAGCTGAATTTTCAGCATCATTACTCCAGTCTTCAGTGTCACATGATCTTCAGAATTTGCTCAAGAAATATTTAATATTATTATCAGTGTTGAAAACAGTTGTGCTGCTTCATAAACGTGATTCTTTTATGAATTAAAGTCATTTCTTTACTGACCCCAAACATCTGAATGGGAATGTATATATTTCATCATATTTAATAAATTAATTTTTATGGATTAATTAATTTAATCCAATTAATTTCCCAGAATGTTGAATTTCTTTTCATTGTAATTCAGCAAATTCCATTTCCTGTCATTCCGATTCAAATTACAATCCAACTTCCGGTGCAGTCGATTCAATTCAAATTCACAATCAGTACTCAAAGGAACGATACACTTTCCTTCGATAGTTTGTGCCTTTAAACCAGATATGTTAGTCAGATAACTAGTTAGCTTAATATGTCAGCACTTTAACGAACTCACCCTGCAGGATTCTCTTTGAATTGTTGCACTGCCAAGACAATAGCTGACTTGAAAAAGAAAACTGGCCACAGAAGAGGACTTTGTGGCAATATTGAGAATGCAATTGTGAATTATGAATTGTGCTCTGACACATTTCAGAATGCAACAATCCATATAATCAAGTGTTTCTGTTCTGGTATTTGCTTAGTTTAGACCTCAGTGCATGAAGAAATACCGTTGCATTTCTGCTTCAGAAATAATGCAAGAACTACTTTAAATAAAATAACAGCACAGGCAACAATGCACTGTGATTTCATATTCTCCTTCATGTCTTTGCTGTTCATGTGACATCTCATGCACAAAAAAAAAATCACGTTTCCTTTGTAAAGTGCAAATATTGCAGTCATATTGAAGTATAAATAAAATAAAGATTATTGGAGTACGTTTAATGAGAAAATACTATTTCAGTCTTTCTAATTCAAAATTCCATGTTTTATTCAATGTGTTACTTGCCATTTCTTTGTAATTATTTGTGAAATTTACTAGCAATTTCTTAGAGAAAACTGTTTTAAAGAAAATTGTTTTTCCAGTGCAGTGAAGAAGGTGAATGGAATCAATGTAAATGCCAAATATAAAACAATTATAAACATTTTGACTTTAAGTTGTTGATTATAAGCACAAAATATCACACAGAGACACACACACAGACACACACACAGAGAGAGACACACACAGACACACACACACACACACACACACACACAGAGACA
>NW_015536478.1:481293-486111 GCF_001515605.1 Sinocyclocheilus anshuiensis
CAGACACAGACACAGACACACACACACACACACACACACACACACACACATATATGGTCCTATCAGTGACTCACTCACCCCTGTTCCTCCATCATCTCCTGAAGCTCCATGCATTTCAGCTCCACCCTCCTCTTCCTCTCATGGTCCAGAATCTCACGGTGAGCCTTCTTCACCAGGACAGGCTCAGGCGGGACTCCCTCTTTCTCCTCCGGCTGCTCGTCAGCTTTGGGACGTGTGGCTGCGGGGGTCTCGGGCTGCAGCGGGACCCCGTTAGCGGCATCCTCAGGGGAGGGAACCCTCGCCCCATCGTACATGGCCACGGCACTCTGACAGACACAAGCACAGAGAGATGAGATCCCAGATGAACAACGATTCCAGAGGGATTCAGGAAGTACATCACAGACCAGAGTTGTTATATAACTATAGTTTATTATATAAACTAAAGGCATTCACAAAAAACATTTTCATTAATCACAATAAAATAAATGTTAACTGGAATAAAATTAAATATAAAAAACATACTTTATTTTAGCTAGTTTCCAAGACATTTCCAACATTTTCTAAAAATACTAATATAAATAAGAGACACCCAACATTTTTATTAAAAATATTTAATTGTTCAACTTTAAGTGAAACATAAAAATACAAAAAATACATAAAAATAAAAAATGTAAATTAATAAAAACTACACAGACAATATTTAGATAGGAAAAATAATAAAAACATATTTTCTAAAACTTTAACTGAAATGAAAATGATAATGGAAAATATAAAAATAAAAACTAATTCAAAATAGTTCTAAAAAACGAAATAGTATCTTTTTAGTATTCATATATTTAAGAAATTAATACTTTTATTCATCCAAGGACGCATTAAATTGACCAAAAGTGACAGTAAAAACTTGCTTTATAAATTGCTTAAAAATTTTAAAAATGCTGTTCTTTTGAACTTTCCATTCATTAAAGAATCCTGAAAAATACAATGTATCATGGTTTCCAGAAAAATATGAAGCAGCACAGCTGTTTTCAACATTGATAATAATCAGAAATGTTTCTTGAGCAGCAAATCAGCATATTAGAATGATTTCTGAAGATCATGTGACACTGAAGACTGGAGTCATGATGCTGAAAATACAGCTTTGATCACAGAAATAAATTACATTTTAACATAGATTCACATAGAAAACACTTTTCTAAAACCGTAATAATATTTCACAATATTATTGTTGTTCCTGTATTTTTGATCAAATAAATGCAGCCAAGGTGCGCAGAAAAGTCTTCTTCCAAAAACATTTTAAAAATCTTACCAGCCACAATCTTTTGAACGGCAGTGAATAATTAATGGAAAAAATGCCATCAAATCAACTGCACCACCATTCAGACCTCACTGTCATTAAGAGGATGACAAAAACTATAAAGAAATAAGACATGACTGTTTTTTGCCCTCATAATAACAACACAAGTAGCAACAGAGACGTTCCATATCTTCTGTACAGGACACAGACTGCAATTGCATTTATATATAAATCAGGAGCAAATGTCTCTTTTCTGTGTAAGCTGAGCTTTTATAGTTTGCATTCATATATAAATCATGTTGAATATCTACAACATGAGCTCTGAATAGCACAGTCCATTGTCACATTAACATCCGGCCAGTAATTTCCATCCACAAAGAAGATATTCTCACCTAAATGAATTGATATAATAAATGGCAGTATTTTTTGCTGAATGGATTGAATCATATTGGCTGCTGGCAATATACCACAAAAATGAGAAAGAGATAGAAGCGTCTGGATGAGATCCCAGAACCTGCGACTAATGGTCTCGTATTTCAAAATAGAGACTGAGTTCAACACATTCACTTCATCACTGTCACCACAGACTCTCTTTCCCTGCGTGAGGTCTTTGCTGCAGGCTCACATTTCCATAAAGGTTTTGCTGTTTATTTGGATGTCACATGCATGTCAGAAATATTTGCTTTAGCAATATACATAACAATTATTATTAAAAAACATTTAGCCTCTTTTGAAATTTAAATGTGACCCTGGAGCACAAAACCAGTCTCAAGTCGCTGGGGTATATTTGTAGCAATAGCCAACAATACATTGTATGGATCAAAATTATCAATTTTTCTTTTATGCCAAAAATCATTAGGATATTAAGTAAAGATCATGTTCCATGAAGATATTTTGTAAATATATCAAAACGTAATTTTTGATTAGTAATATGCATTGCTAAGAACTTCATTTGAGCAACTTTAAAGATGATTTTCTCAGTATTTAGATTTTTTTGCACCCTCAGATTCCAGATTTTCAAATAGTTGTATCTCGACCAAATATTATCCTATCCTAACTTATTTATTCAGCTTTCATATGATGTATAAATCGCAATTTCGAGAAATTGACCCTTATGACTGGTTTTGTGGTCCAGGGTCACATATATGTTTTTCATTGTTTATTCAATTAATTACAGTAGATAAAAAATTTATATATTTCTATATATCTTATTAAAGGGCATGTTATTCAACATCCACAACCCAATATTCACCAGCAAACTGTGTGAAATATATGTAACAATATTATGTTTTTAAAAAAGGAATTCAATGAACATTTATTTTGATAATCAATAAATTTTCTGATGTCTTCAATTTATTACGGTAGATAAAAATTCCAAAGAATTTCTCTATTTCATTAAAGGACATTATTCAACATTCACAGCCCAAAAATCTCACACACAAATTGTATTCAATATAATATAATATAAAAATGTTAGAAGTTCTCTTTTAGAAGTAACCTTTTGATTATTTCTTCAATTAATTACAGCAGATAGAACAGCCTTTTTATTATTTTATATATATATATTTTGGGATTTTATTAGAAACATGTTATCAAAGCCCAATATTCTTCAAAAACTCTGTGCAACATTCATAACAATATATGTTAAAAAATGACATTTACACTGATAATCAATTACTCTTTTGATAATTTCTTCAATTGCATTTTATTAAAATGTATTTTATTCCACAGCCTACTTCAATGGACATTTATAATTCTATTCATTGATAATTCTTCATATCATCTTCAAATGTATGAATGTGGGTTATGATATAAATTATGTGCAAAAAAAAAAGTAAATATAAATGTGAATTAACTGAACAAACTACCTGGAGAGATTTGGCCTCAACAATCTTTTTTTATTAAAATATATGCATAGAATTGTTTAGATTCAGAAGAAGAGACAACAGGAGTGCATAGAAAGTAGAGAGTAAAATATTCTCTTTTGCTTGTTTTCCAGCATGGACTGATGACGGAGGGTGGCGTTCTTCATGTTGTTTAGCACGCCGTGGATTGTGGGTAAAGTCACGAAGCAGCGTAGAGCTGAACAGGTGGTGGAATTATCACTGAATTCATTACACGCTAAATCTTTGCCTCAGATATCTGCGACTTGAATACTTATTCTCCCCATAAGTCTCTGAATGATTTCCCTTTATATTCATTGTGTCTTCTGACATGTGACCTTTGATGGCTATAAAAGCAATTTCTCAGGATATGAAGCAGCATACTGTACTGATTTATTCACTTCTCACATACTAAATGATATTTAAGTGCCCATCTCTATTAAAGTGAGTACAAACGAGCTGTTAATTACAGAGAAAACGCTACACACTAACCTGACCTTCATCATCATTAAAATAAGTCATTTCTTTGATAAACTACACATAAAATGTTCATACTACCTAACAGATATCACTGAAGTGGTTTTATGTAATACTGTATATACTACCATTAAAATGTTTGGGGTCTGTAAGATAAAAAAAACAAACAAATACTTATATTCATCAAAGATGCATTAAATTGATCAAAAGTGGTAGTAAAGACAATGTTACGAAAGATTTCTTTTTCAAATTTCTTCTGAACTTTCTATTCATCAAAGAATCCTAAAAAAATAAATGCATCACAGTTTCAGAAATAATCAGAAATGTTTCTTGAGCAGCATATTAGAATGATTTCTGAAGGATCATGTGACACTGAAGACTGGAGTAATGATGCTGAAAATTCAGCTGCGCATCACATATATAAATTACATTTTACAATATATTCAAATAGACAAGTTCTTTTAAATATTAATAATATTTGACAATATTACTGTTTTTACTGTATTTTTGATCAAATAAATGTAGCCTTGGTGAGCAGAAGAGACTCCTTTCAGACCCCAAACTTTTAAATAGTGCTACACCATATGCATATGTATTTGCATATACATATAAATCTTAATTTTGGATTATTAGAGGAAAAACGTAGCACAGACGTTTTCCTGAATAAGCAGTGCACTGTTAACTCTCTCTCTCTCTCTCCAGAGTATAATTAAAAACTGCTGGATATGGTCTTGTTTTGTTCCCATAGTCTCTACTTCATTGTAATTTGTGCTGACACCTTTTACTCAGTTCAACAAAACAAAAAAATACTGCTTACTTTTGAGTCAAAACTGGGCAATTAAGCTCTTTAATGCAGCGACTGTCAAAACTTTAAACAGCACAGGCTACTTCACGAGGATCAGCATTTTCCTGTGATACCTGGAGACTTGCAGTGCAAATGAACTTTTACAACTCAAGAATGACTGAACAAGAGACTGACATCAGTCAGAAATAAGCTGAGCACGAAGGCACTCTGCACTAGCATTTTCAACAATATTAACTAGATTCATACATTTTCTAAAGGAAAATACAAAAGTCGCCACTATGATGCTAAGGTGTTTTTGATGTTTTTGAAAGAAGTCTCTTCTGCTCACCAAGGCTAAATTTATTTGATCAAAAATACAG
>NW_015536478.1:486241-487019 GCF_001515605.1 Sinocyclocheilus anshuiensis
TTGAATATATTGTAAAATGTAATTTATTCCTGTGATGCAATGCTGAATTTTCAGCATCATTACTCCAGTCTTCAGTGTCACATGATCAGAAATCAGGCAATAACTGTAATTGGTTATAAAAAGCAATTTGAGAAAAAAAAGAAGAAACATTTGGAATATTACTTACTGTCAATGTGAATGTCCCTGCAGCACTCAATATGCACCAGATAGTGGGCGGCTGGTCAGCAAAGATGAAGACTACAGCACAAGTCACTTTCTAAACCCAGTGGGTGCTGATAAACTCACAGAGAGCGCTAGTGACCTGTAATGCATGGTCAATCTTATTCTGCTTTGTTTATGCCTACAGTTTGTTTCCAGGCTAAACGAATAAATACTCTGCTTTATATAGCGCACATGACTAAGAATGATCCCAGTTTCCTTTGAAAAAGCTTTACAATTGCAGTAATTCATTTAGCATTAGCCAATTAATTAGATCATTTCAAATTAAATGCACATCAATATTTGCTGAGAAATTACCCCCCAAAAGATAATTTAAAGTCATTATTAGATGAGAAAACATTACAAAATGTAGATTTAGAAATAATGGTTATAAATGGGTATTCATGTTTTTAAATAATATTGAAATATGAAATGATTTTTTGACAAACGAAAAAATGCTCTTAATTTGAAACTGAAACTGCAAGTATAATTTATATATAGTTTTATGTTATATTTATAAAAGCATCTGCTATTAATATATTTCCATTTAGAAGATGCTTATATATATATATATATATAT
>NW_015536478.1:487603-509501 GCF_001515605.1 Sinocyclocheilus anshuiensis
ATATAAACATAACATATTTTTCTGAAATATATACATGCAAGTGTGTGTATATATATATATATATATATATATATACATACATAATAAATATACTCAGAAAACACACATATATTATGCAAACAAAAACTTTTAACTATTAATCGTTTGACAGCACTAAATATACAAGAGGCTTTAGTTTCATATTTAGAGTATCATCAAAAATAATTTCATATTCCTAAAGGAACTTTTTGCCTTTTCCCTAAACGTCATTCTGCTTCAAAGTCAACTTAATAATAATTTATGACTGAATCATTACAATGATGATTAATTGGCCTTAAAAAGAAAAAGAAAAAGGCACTTTAGATCTTGTTCAGCTCAACCAGATTCTCCATTCCTCTGCTTCTCTGAATGCAAAATGCATGATTTCTGCCGCATGAAATCCCTCGCTCCAGCTCTCATCAATGCAATCTTGCGTCATTCTTCAAGGCCTCCTAAAGAGCTCTTTCTAACCTCAATCTACACTTGCACTCACTGCACTAATTCTGCTTTTGCAACCAGCAGCTAGGATACTAACTAGCGACAACGAGCGCACGCCCTCCGGCCCAGTTTGGATAAAACGGCTGAAAGCGGTGCATTTATTTCGGTGAGCCCGAAGAGAGTGAGTTAGAATAGCATTACTCCAGAGACGGTCACAGCGCTCGCCACCTGTCAGACTAGACTGGCCTGGAATAAATCTGCAAAATGCAGAAACAGCAAAGAGACAGAAGGCTGCTAGTAGTGTGTGCATATGTTTTTAAGAGACACAGTCTGTGCAGACATTCACTCCCTTTAAAAGAGGTTCAACTCTTCCTTCGACCAGTAGCAATGCTGTTAATAATAGCATACAGGCTTAAACCAAAATTCAAAGGATAGTACACAGAAAAATTAAAATTCTGTTGCCATTTTTTGTGGTTTTCTTCTTGGTTATGCGAACGTTGGAGGAACATTCCATTCTGTCATTTTGAAAGCATTACAAGAACACTACATTTGAATGTTTCCTCAATGTTTAAATAACTTGTTTCTAGGTTTTGTGAATGTTAGAGGAACATTCCATTTCATCATTTTGAAACTCTTTTTTAAACGTTCAAAATGTCCAGTTTTTCAATGTATTAAGAATGTTTCTTCTTGGTTCTGTGAAAGTTAAAGGAACATACCAATCTGTCCTTTTGAAAACA
Source organism: Sinocyclocheilus anshuiensis (assembly GCF_001515605.1). Taxonomy (NCBI): domain Eukaryota; kingdom Metazoa; phylum Chordata; class Actinopteri; order Cypriniformes; family Cyprinidae; genus Sinocyclocheilus; species Sinocyclocheilus anshuiensis. The sequence goes on from NW_015536478.1 coordinate 488,797, forward strand.
TTCTACATTTAAATGTTCTCTCAACATTTTTATATATTAAGAACGTTTCCTGTCAACATTATAATAACATGTATCAAATATTAACAATGTCATAAGAACAGCATTTACTGAAAACAGAAATCTTTTGCAACATAAAAATGTCTTTACCTTCGCTTTTGACCAATTTAATGCATTCTTGCTGAATAAAAGTGAAACATCTTACTGATTCCAAACTTTTGAACAGTATCGGTATTAAATTAAAATTCTTTATAGAATAAGTAATCAAGAATATATTTGTTATTACCTTATCCCATATGCAAATGTAATATACGTACATTAAATGTTATTTTCATGTGAACTAAAAAAGCAAAAACATATATGAAACCTATTACAAACTGGAACAATTTCACATATTAATATACCCCATACAACATGTTTATATATGTGTAATGCATGTATACCCATCCTAAAACCTGTCAATACTTGTAAATATAAAAGATAGACATATATTTTAAAATATATATATATATATATTGCAAAAACATACATAAACATACAGATTTTTTGTATAGGCTATATGTTGTTTTAATAAAGATGCATAAATAAATAAAAATGCACTGTTGACATGCACTATATGGTTGCTGCATATAATAATCATATAAAAACAATCACCATATAAATATTATTAACATATATACAAATTCCACTATGGGGATTTTAGATATGCTATTATAAACTATCTACCCAGAGAATGTATGTATGTGAATGTATAACGTTGTCATAGAATTGGTCTTAAATAAGTTATATTATAGTAAGCATGATATTTGTGTCGGGAGCGTTCCTTATGCCCCAGAATGCCGTCTCAGTAGGCAGAAACACAGCATTTGGTTAGGCTGGTGAAAACAGTCTGTAAATAAATAATGAAGATAAAAAGTGCCCAGGAGAGCACCAAATTGATTAGGGATGCACGATATTGGATTTTTGCCGATATCCGATATGCCGATATTTTTCAACTCATTTTGGCCGATAGCCGATATATTTCCTTTTGTTTGGAAACAACACCAAGTCTCTCCTGTGTGGAAATTATAAGCAAATTATTTTTAATTTTGGTTCGTTTTTAACAAGAACTTATTTGTTAGAATTAAATAAACAACAATGAAGTTCTTTTATAATGACAGTACATTGATGCTTTGAAAATAACTATTAATAAACTATAAATTAATTGCTGCATTTTTTTCCCAGAAAGATGCAGTAGTAACCTTAACATTTTATTTTAAGATTTAACATTTGTAGATGGTCTAAAGCAAAAGAGTTGTAAAAATTCTAAATATCTTTTAGAGTTCACAATTTGTTTAAAAATATAACATATTACACATTAATGAATATATCAGTATATATAAAATTATTTAATTTACAAGTGTCATGTTTTTGATTTTTATTCATGTAAATACTGCGATACTGCTTTATTTATTCAGAAACACAAGTATCTTAATTATATTTGTGTATTTTACTTTCATTTTATTACAAGTAGGCCAACAGCACCCCCTAAGTAAATAAAAGGCGCTACCAGATGGGCTTTAGGGCTTTATTTAATCAGAAACACAGTCTAAATGTTATTTGTGTATTTTAATTTCATTTCATTAGAAGTAGGCCAACAGTGCCCCCTACGGAATTAAAACTCCTTACCGAATGGGCATTAGGACCCGGGGGAGGCTGCTGCTGCACGTGCTATTACGGTTTACTCTATCATACACCAAACGCGTCATTCTGTACGTGCATTCTCAGTTTAAATGCAGCGATCCAAAACAGTGAACCTAATCATCATTCAGACAAAACTTTGCTTCAAGACTGTTGACATGATCTAATCGCTAGCACACCCTGAGCACATGTGAGTTAATGTATTCCTCTTATCGGCAAGACATATCGGCACATTTTCTCATATCGGGCCGATGCCGATTATGTACATTTAAAGCCATTATCGGCCGATTCCGATATCGGTCCGATAATATCATGCATCCCTAGTCCTAATCACTGTCATCGGATGAGTCAAACGCAGCTAAGCTCAAAGGCATGGGGATCTTGGAGGAGTTCAGATTGGCCTGTGGGTCCAGAGGAAACATCTGATCAAACTCCCTCATGATCGCCTGCAGCGCTCCATCACACGACACCTCTGAACTCACTTCCTCCTCCACACTCGAGTCAACAAACAACTCTGAGCTTATTATCGGCCAATTCCGATATCGGTCCGATAATATCGTGCATTCCTAAAATTGATCTTTGTGAGACAAACCCCCATTCAAAACGCTCCAGATGAATATATCTACTGATCTTCGGTCCTCAGGACATACTGTACATAACTGTATAAGAGTCTATATAACTACACGAGACACTTCCAGTTAACTGCAGCATCTCTCCTCTCAAACTGAGTTACGCTGTCAATGGTTTCATCTCAGACACAAGACTTCTGCCATTTACTCTGAAGAGCGTGAGAAGCTCAGTCGGGCGAAACCGAATCGGCTTGATTTCAGAGCCGTGGCCTTTAAAGACGGGTCGATCTCACAGAATGAAGCGAATGAAAGACCCCGAGATTGAGCGCCTTTCCCAGAGGGCAGCTGTCCTCCTCCAAATTATTTTAAGCTTTATTGCCGACACAGCCAACGCGCCGCCATTTTCTCATTTTCTTCTTAAGGGCTCTCTTTAGCTTTGCGGAAACAAAATGAACAAAGACTGGTTCTAGAAGTTTTCTATTCACAGAAAACCTGAAATAACCTTCTGCGCCATTATCTGAGGATGGAAGAAAGTTGCTCTTGAAGCAGAATAATCCTTCATCCCATTCTCCACAGCTGATGGGAGTTATGAAGGAAGAAACTGTTCACTTTTCCCCTCAGGGCTGTTTTTTCCTACGGCTCAGGGGAGACAAAAATTGGGTGTCAGCGTCGCCTCATGCATTTAAAAGACCTAACGCTCTACAAAACGAATCATAAAGTTCAGATGAAATGTGCTTCTATAAATATTGCAGAGCACAAAGATGATTTTATATCTGTGAAGTCAAAGATTCAAACCTTGTGAGCAAACTTAATCAGATCAGTGTTCATTCACAGGAACATAATGAAGTTCATAATGAAATCTGAGCATTTCACTGTTACAGCTGTGCACCATATTTCAAGGCAACTAAAGACAAAACAAGAAGGAAAACTGTTTCCCCCCATTCAATATGTCTCTATCATAATAATAATAATAGCAATTATTTAATATCACTATAATAGTGCTATTAATATTATTAATAATAATAATTATTATAAAAAAATTAAAGACATACATCACTATTGCAATAATATTACTCACAAATAAAAAACTACAACTAAAAATATTTGATAATATTATAATAAAAAATATGACAGTTAAAAGTGTTATAAAAATAATAACAATAAATATCATTTTATTATTTCAATTATAAAGAATTAAACAAATAAATACATTATTATAATTATTACTGAAATATAATAAAAACAAGCATTATTTATTATGTAATTTAATTATTATTATTATTAATATTATTTTTATTTTGACTATAAAAAATAAATAATTATTGCAATAATACTAAGTAAAACATTAATAAATCAAGTATTTAATAATAATAATAGTTATTATTATTGTTATTATTTTACAGAATAAAAGTAAGATTATAATACTAAAATTTATGGATGTAATTTAATTTCTTTGCTTTCAAATGCTAAACTTTCTCATTCACGTCTCAAGTTGGAAAACATGGAAATCTGTGTAATGTGCCTGAATATATGCACAGTTATAGTGTTTATTTGTTCATCATTTGATGCATTACTCACAATCACTAGAAAATATGCAAACATGCTTGTGAAATCAAACAGCACAGCATTAACTGCAGCAGGAGAACAGCGCTGACGTTTGTAGAATCGGATTCTAATGCACCACATTTACAATGAAAGGAGACGTGTTTGCTGAACTAATAACACTAACCTGGTTACGTCGCACTGTGGGTTTGCTGCTGAAGTTGTGCTACTGTTTCATGAACTTCAGTTTAACCCTAACAATTTTTCAAGCTCAAACTGTGAGAAACCTTACTAAAAAGAGCATCACATACTGCCTTTGGTCCATGCTGATTATTCTGCTAAAAGTTACACACACACACACACACACACACACACACACACACACACACAGGTTTGTTTTTGTGAAAAGTGGGGACATCCCATAGGCGTAATGGTTTTTATACTGTACAGACCGTATATTCTATTGCCCTACACCAACCCTACCCCTAAACCTACCCCTCACAGGAAACTTTGTGCTATTTCAGATTTTCAATACACTCCATTCTGTGTGATTTATAAGCGTTTTGAAAAGTGGGGACATGGGGTAATGTCCTGAAAAGTCACCTTCTCCTTGTAATACCTATGTCATACCTTTGTCATTATACAAATGTATGTCCTCATTTGTCACAAAAACGCACACACACACACACACACACACCGCAAGTTAAAGGGCATCCTATTGACTTTCTAGTGTGTAAATTTGCCCTGTGTGTATTTTTCAGAGATAGCGGGGTAATTGTTTCAGCTTCAGGTCTGGAGAGTCTGAGCCCTGCAAACAAACATTCATCATATCGCCTTCACCGGCACAACACATTGACCCACACACACACACACACACACACACACACACACAATGTGTGAATATATCAGCGGTTTTGTTGATAGAAAACCTTGGTAGAGTCTGCTGGACTAGATGAAGTACACAAAAATGAACAGAAATTCACTGCTTATGAACACTGTGTTTACAGCAGTGAATTAAAACAATGACTGATAGACCTAAAGACTATAATAAATGCATTGGCCACAAACAAACACTGTAATGAATGCATCACTTTTCACATTATACAGCACAAAGCAGCATGCAACGTGCATAATATCACTGCAAAAACATAAAATGGCCATTTATCAACACCAAATACTTTGCAGGTATGATATTCAAGGAAATATGAGGGTTTCTAGATCTCCTTTTTGCTGTTACTTTCAGTCTCACAAGGTTGACGGAGATGATAATCCATAAGAAAACTGCTTTGTTGTTATAAAAAGAGCCAATAAAATCAGCAGTGTTAAAGAAACTCCCATAGTGCCAAAGAAACTAAATTTAGCTCTGCAGGATTGAAGCGAAGGGCGTATTTGTTATTTTAACACTTCATACACAGCCTTCGTATCAAATCTCAAAATGCTGTCTAGGTAGGCAGCTCTCTTCGTTTGGAACAGAGCCTGTGGACGTGTTGCGCAGGCCTGCTGATAATTGAACATTATGCTTGATTGACTCCAATCCCTGAACATTTTTCAGGGTCATAAAACGCATGCCGGTATCCATTTCCAACCTTAAAATTCGAACGTGTAAAGTCAAGTGATACAAAACAGCTAAACACACAAATCTCAAATGGGTTAGAGAGATGAATAGAGAGAGAAGATGGAGGAGGAAATCAATGAGCGAGGAGAAAGCGGCAGCGACAGGAGCAGAAGCAATCTGAAAGAAAATAGAGGAGGAAATGAGTTGTCTTTTCTGCTTCTACTCCCACAGCTGTGTTTTTATACTGTAGCTTTAATGGAATATTGAACTATTTTACGATGTATGTGGGTGAGAGATGCGAGAGAATGAGCAGAGAGAGACTGCAAATTAGCACATTGCATACTGCATACTATTTCAAACAAATGGAGTATGTGAAAGTGTTATTGTTAACTGCATCTATTAAAAATTATTTTCGATAATTAAAATATTTAAAAAATTTGAGATTAAATTAAATATTAGATGAAAAACGTTGCATTGGTAATTAACGTAAGAAAGAAAGAAAGAAAGAAAGAAAGAAAGAAAGAAAGAAAAATAAGTTGAAGGACTTAAATTACCAAAACTAAAACTGAAATAAAATAAAATATATATGAAACATATGCACATATGGAAATTAGTAAAACAAATTAAAATTAAAATGAAAACTGACATTTAAATTTGAAACATTTTAAAATAAACATTAGCTGAAATAAAATAAAAAGTCGAAGTACTAAAATTCCTAAAACTACAACTGAAATAAAATAAATATAAATAAAAATATAAATATAAATATTTTACTTGATGTACTAAAAAAACTAAAACTAAAATTAAATTAATATAAATTATATAGAGATATTTTTTTAAAAATGCACATAAACAAACGCACAGAAACATAGTAATTTAGTAAAATAGTAAAAATAGTAAAATAGTAATTAAAAAACTGAAATTGAAACTATTTCAAAATTTGAAAATGTATTTAGTTGCTTAAAATTTTGCTTAGTTTAATTTTAAGTAATAAAATAACTAGAACTAAAAATTAAAACTTGATTAAAAGAAATACATAGACATGATTTACTACACTACAAAGACATACTACAAAAAATAAAAATGACAAAAATGCACAACAAATTTACTTTATATTAGTATGTCAATGATACCAAAATAACACTGATGCCCACTATCTCAGAAATAACCCAGCGTGAGAGCAGAAGACGAGAGGACAACAGAAATGGGGCAAGAGTGAGACGGATGCTCAAAAACAGAGCAGCCAGACTCACTGGGACTTGACAAAGACAAAAATGATGAAGACCAAAGTAGAACGGCAACAATGTGCTCATTATAGCAGCTCATTTAGAGTCTCCGCTAATGAAACATTCATGAATTCACATGTTCATTTCATCAGGAATAAGCGAGGAGGAACATGATAATCACGTTTGGCGGTGGGAGCTCATGCATGACGCTCTGCTGTGATTGGTCGGATTATATGTACAGTCTCCACCCACGCCGCCCATTTAGATCTCGATTTAGAACGGAAACCCAGTAATTATCTTCATCAGCACTTCACAGACTCTTCAGGATGGATTTCACATCATTGGGAAGATAATTAGTGCTGTTTGCCAAGTCTAGTGGTCGACCGATATGTGTTTTTTGACAGCCGATGCCGATATCTTGGAAAGCAGGGGGTCTGATATCATTTTAGTTATTTTAATTCATATTCAAGAAATTTGAAATCATTTGAAAATGGATTAAAACATAAATGTGTAAAATAAACATACTTATACTTTAAATGACAAAGTATTTTTCACAAATAAATAAATATTTAATAAAAATATAATTAAAAAGGAAGTAACCAACAGGGTTTGTGTGCATTGGGAATCATATTTTTTCAAATAAAGCCAAGGTAACATTCATTTTACATACAGCACACAGTGAAAATTACATGAATATGACAGTGGGCAAATGCATAAAGCTCAGCATAATTTGAAATCACGAGTTTAAAGTTTGTCGATCGCTCATCTCCAGTGAAGCTGAACTCTCCTCCTGTCCGCATTCAATTCGACCGTCACGCAGAGCACACGCGATCATGCAGGATACAAATGCACCCTTCACAAGATCTCACAGCTGGATTCAACTAAGTTTGCAAGGTTTGTGAAATTAAATGTTCATTATTCATTCTAAGATTTGTTTAAATGATACAAATGCATATTTGCTGAATGCTTACAGCAAACGAGAAAGTATTATAATGTTTGCCTTTAAAAATATTAAAGCAATCGTTATAATACTTTTTTGTATATTATATAAATGCGTATTTGCTGAATGCTTACGGCAAACGAGAAAGCATTATAATGTTTGCCTTTCTATTACTAATAATATAATACTTTGTATACATTTTAATTCCTTTGTTTAACCATTCTATCTGATTATTAGACACTAGACAGACTTCTATCCGCATTAGACAGAACTGTTAACGACGACAGTGAACAAGAGGGAGAATGTGAGCACTGTGTGCTCAGGCGCTGCCGTTCTGTCCACCGTCAAAATAAAAGTCCCGCCTCGAACACATCGACCAAACAGAAAAACTTATCGGCCTTGGCGATATATCGGTCGACCAACAGAAAAACTTATCAGCCGATGCCGATATATGAAAAATGTCAAATATCGGCCGATATATCGGCCTTGGCGATATATTGGTCGACCACTAGTCAACCATCACTAGTACTACTGCTCATATTTAGGGTTAGTGATCTGAACAACGCCAGGCATCAAAGTCTCTGCTACTAAAAATAAATGATTTCTGCATCTTAGTTGCATAATTATCACCTGGTGGACGATAAAATAAGTAAAAAACATTAAGAAACCATCTGGAAACTATAAAGAACAGCCTAGCAACCATACAGCTGCATTAAGATGTTTTGAAGTTTTTGAAAGAAGTCTCTTCTGCTCACCAAGGCTGCATTTATTTGATCAAAAATACAGCAAAAACACTAAAAATTGTGAAATATTATTAACATTTTGTGTTCCGTGTGAATATATTGTAAAATATAATTTATTTCTGTGATGCGCAGCTGAATTTTCAGCATCATTACTCCAGTCTCCAGTGTCACATGATCTTCAGAAATCAGTCTAATATGCTGATTTGACGGCCGTCTACGTGTATCCACGGCAACAGCAGGATTCTTTTCTAGCGTGTGGAGAGAGTCTGTGACAGGGAGTTCAAGGACAACAGCGCTGCACCGACCCGAGCATCTGACAAAAGCAGAACATGATGAAGGTGTTGAGAAAAACACAACAGCTCACACACGAGGAAATCCATTTTTCCAGGAATACTTCTGATTAAAGAGCATATTAGAATGATTTCAAGAGGCCATGCTTTATACTGTCATCATTTGTAGCCAACTGGATTTGGAACGCAACTTTGAATGCAAAATAAAAAATAAAAAAAATTACTTGACACAAAACAGGATCAAAAGTGTGCATTTTTATATATGTATATATATTATATATTATTATATATTTTATATATATTGTTATATTTGAAGACATATTAATTCAAATGAAAATTATAAATCAATTATACTTTGTATTAATATTGAATTGTATTCCTTATAAATAAAATAATTTTTCATGCAAACAAAAGGTAAATTAAAATTCATAAAAAATAAACACGGAAATTGAGACATATTATGTAAAATGTAAATATTATCTTGAATGTATATATTTAATTTCTGTAAGTCACTTTGGATAAAAGTGTCTGCTAAATGACTAAATGTAAATGTAAACTATTTCAAATAAATGCTGTTCTTTTGAAGTTTCTGTTCATCAAAGAATGCTGAAAAATAAAATGTATTACAGTTTCCACAAAAATATGAAATTCAACATGGATAATAATCAGAAATGTTTTTAAGCAGCAAATCAGCATATTAGAATGATTTCTGAAGGATCATGTGATGCTGAAGACTGGAGTAATGATGCTGAAAATTCAGCTTTGATCACAGGAATAAATTACATTTTATAATATATTCATATAGAAAATTGGTGTTTTAAATTGCAAGAATATTTCACAATATTATTGTTTTTAATGTATTTCTATCAAATGAATGCAGGCTTGGTGAGCAGAAGGTGAAAATAAATGAACACAACAGAAGTTCACCCGGTTGCAGGATCTTACTTGGACCAGATAAGACGTGCAAAGACACATTAAATATGTGCATTCAATTAGAGCAGGGCTGAAGATGGGCTGGATTATCCATTAAATGTTACTTTCCTTTCCTTTCCTAATGTAAAATTCTGCTGACAGGGAAGTCGATGAACTGAAAACAGAAGCAGATAAACAAACCAAAAAATCAATTTATAGAAGTACCTAAAGGTTCCTCAAACGGTTCTACCAGTTTGGGAATCTGGTTTAGAAAGACACAAATGCTGACAGAATTTTCTGTTTTGGGTGACCTATCTCTTTAAATGTATGATTATTACATAATCCAACATTATGTGAGCACACGTTCCATCCCAGCTGCTTGGCATTAGTAAGCATGAAGTGCATGTAGAAAGATTCAGTCCGCATATGAAGAGAAAAGGACAGTGATAATAAACGATGATGAAGAGACACAGATGGAGGCGAGCCAAAGGGAGAACGAGAGAGCATTGTCATGTGAAATGAGCAGAGAGAGAGAAACCGATAGAGAGATCAATCAGCAGACAGGTGAAAGCTGTTGACAGCTTATTTCCAACTCTATCCGCTCTGACCCTCAGCATCCGTGATGCGGAAAACAGCAATACGGCATCTCTATCTCTTTCTTTCTCCAGCTGGAGTCACACAACATCCTCCAAAGGAGAAATAAGCGAGTGAAGCAGAATGAACGAGAAAATAGACTATTAAATATGTGATGGGTGAAGGCTTTTCCATCTCAACAAATATCAGCATTTGCAACCTATTCTGTAAAACAAGGCATTGAATGAGCCAAAAAACGGCTTTTTAGGAAAGTTTAGATTTTTTAAAGGGGTCACATGATGCAATTTCAAGTTTTCCTTTCTCTTTGGAGTGTTACAAGCTGATTGTGCATAGATAAGATCCCTGAAGTTTCTGTTCACCAAGGCTGCATTTATTTGATCAAAAATACAGTAATAAAAAAAGTAATACTTTGAAATATTACAATTTAAAATAAGTGTTTCCATGTGAATATATAAAATGTAATTTATTGCTGTGATTAATGATCCTTCAGAAATCATTCTAATATGCTGGTTTGCTGCTCAGAAACATTCCTGATTATTATAAATGTTGAAAACAGCTGTGATGCATCATATTTTCATGACACATTTTATTTTTCAAGATTCTTTGATGAATGGAAAGTTTAAAAGAACAGTATTTATATGAAATGCATTATAAATGCATTCATTGTCACGTTTGATCAACCTAATGCATCCTTGCTCAATAAAAGTATTCATTACCTTCAAAAAATATAATTTTTTTGAACAATAGGGTTTCATTTTAATGCACATTGAATATGAATGCACTGCACCCACCCAGCGAATCAAATAAACTCTCATTCTGTTGCCACGTCTGAATGAGTGATGACTTGTTCTCGGCTCTGTTTCATAATCCCAGCGCTGTCGTGTTGTGATGCTGATGAGATTATATCTGTGCACTCAATGACGGGGCGTCATGTCTTAACTAGTGTGTGCTTTGTGCACTGCCCGTCTGTATCAGTATATCTAGAGTACACTGATGAAAACACATTTAAAAAATATTGGTGTAGGAATTACTTTGAAACAACATAAATGATGACAGAAGTTTAATTTGGTTGAACTGTTCCTTTAAGTCACTCACCAGCTCTTTTTAAATGGTTCTAACGATCTAAACCAGTCAGTACCAGACTGGAAAATCATACAGGTCTCAGCTGGTCTTTTAAGCAGGGAAGTCAGATCCTTGATTAAGAAGCTTTGTGAGGACATAAATCAGAAATAATCTCCAGCGTAAGAAGCAAATCTGTCAGATGTAAAGCCTTTTATTCTAGATATTACTGGGCTGCTGTACACTCATTTCTGCACCCGGGAGGATCGTATGCGCTTTAACTGTCGACATGTATCATGAACAACTAACTAGAGCTCACTGCGGACTGTATTACAGACACTCACAACACCTCTAACCTTTAGATTGATACAGAAACACATTCACTCCTCCTAATGAGAGACGCCACAGGACCAGTTCAGATAAATAAAGCATCTCTAGCTGCCAGTGAATCAGTGGTAATACAGTCGTACAGAGTGACAGACAAAATACAAGGAGCATCAGATCAGATATAGAGACACAATGAGATGAATCAATATAATCACACGGAAACGGTGCATTCAGATCGCTTTCACTGCAGAAACACAAGGGCATGAAAGACCTGCATCACATTACTCCCTAGCAACTGCACAAAAAACCTTAGCAACTGCATAGCAATGCCCTAGCAACTGTCCACAACACCCTAGCAACTACCCAGAAAACCTTAGCCACCACTTAACTCCCTAGCAACCCCCCAGTATATCTAGGAAGTGCATAGCAACTCCCTAGCAACTGCCCAGGAAACCTTAGCAACCACATGACTTCCTAGTAACCACCCAGTACACCAAGCAACTGCATAGCAACTCCCTAGCAACTATCCAGAACATCCTAGCAACTGCTCAGAAATACCTAGCAACTGCATATAACATCTTCTTAACAACTGCCCAGAATATCCTAGCAACTCCCTAGCAACTATCCAGAACATCCTAGCAACTGCATATAACATCTTCTTAACAACTGCCCAGAATACCCTAGCAACCGCCCAGGACACCCCAGTAACTGCGTTTCCCTAGCAACTTCCCAGAACAACCTAGCAACTGTTCATAACACACTAGTAACTGCATAGGAACTGCCAAGAACACCCTAGCAACTGCATTTCCCTAGCAACTTCCCAGAACACCCTAGCAACTGCATAGCACTTCCCTAACAACTTCCCAGAACACCCTAGCAACTGCATATCAACTCCCTAGCAACTGTTCAGAACACCCTAGTAACTGCATTTCCCTAGCAACTTCGCAGAACATCCTAGTAACTGCACAGAAACTTTCCAGAACAGCATAGTAACTGCATAGCAACGCCATAGCAACTGCATAACTCCTTAATAACTGCCCGGAATACCCTAGTAACTGCATAGCAACACCTTAGCAAACACCCTTAATCACCTAGGCAACCCCATAGCAACATCGTTGCAGCCACTCCCTGACCTAAACATGCTCTTCACTCCACTGTGTTCTGGAGAAATGATGTCTGTGACATTTGAGTGTTATGAATTATTGATCAAGATGAAACAGTACACCATCATGAGTGTGTGTTCAGATACTGACACACACAAACAAGCGCTTGCTATGCTCACATGCTAGCATACTGCATACTACCTACTACACAATATATACTATAAAGTTATTTTTTAAAGAAGACAAATTAATAATGCATTTCTTTGTAAAAGTAGTGTGCAAAAGTGGTATGGTAGTATTTCACTAGTTGCCAAGGCAATACTATTATAAGTGTTTCATATAATATTTATACTTTTTTTTCAGGTTTATTCAATTGACAAAAATGATTTAGTTTTAGTTTATAATTACAACACTGGCTAGTGTGCTGTCACATATTGCTAGAGTCTCTATCAGTCTAATTCACAGTTTGGTTTCCTGGGAGACAATCCGAGTGCCGTCTGTTTGAATCACTTCCTGCCCGGCATCCTTTGGGAATTCTGTCCTCTGCTGATCTGGATCACAGAGAAAAGGAAAGTCAAACTGTGCTTCTAGGACACAGCTGCTTGCTTTCCCACTGAGCGTGGAGCAACGAGGGCTTTCCTCCATTAATATCCACCCGACCGACCTACATACTTCAGGAGGAAACACAAAACTGACCGCAAATCACCACAAACACCAGCCACATGATTCTGTGCTGCCCTCAGAAACACAACACGCTAGCAACTGCCCAGAAAACCTCAGCATCTGCATAGCAACTCCCTAGCAACTGTCCAGAAAGCATTTGCAACTGTTTAACACCTCTGTAACAACCATCCAGAACAACTTAGCAACCACAGAACTCTGTAACAACCACCCGGAACACCTTAGCAACTGCATAACTTTCTCTGTATTCAGAGAACTGCATAACTTTCTCTGTATTCAGATATACACTTCCTGCCGACCTGACTCTATCCACCAGACTGCATCTCTATTGTCATGTGTCAATGAGTTAAAGACCTGGCTTAGCTCCAACTCTCTTATGGGAGGTAGATCTTTCTCTGCTATGGCTCCCAAACTTTGGAACACATTGCCCCTGGCTCTCCGGACAATAACCACACTCCACGAATTTAAGTCTAAACTCAAAACCTATATGTTCCACCAATATTACCTGTTATAATGTCATGTTAATGTTACCTGTTATAATGTTTTGTTTTTCTCTCTATAATACTGTTTTATTACTGTGGTATGCAACTGCAACCACATGTTCTGGACTTGGAAAATGTCTTGTCCATGTATGTAGGAATGTATTTGCTTCTGTCATTGTGCAGTGTCCTTGAGCTTGGGAAAGGCGCTATATAAATTAAACTTATTATTATTATTATTATAACTCCTTATCAACCACTCACAACACATCAGCAACTGCATAGCAACCCACTAACAACCACCCAGAACACCTTAGAAACCACATAAATCCCTATCAACCACACACAACATATCAGGAACTGCATAGCAACTCCCTAGCAACTGTCTAGAAAACCTTAACAACCACAGAACTCTGTAGCAACCATCCGGAAAACCTTAGCAACCACATAACTCCCTATCAACCACACACAACATATCAGCAACTGCCTAGCAACTAACCAGGAAACCTTAGCAGCCACAGAACTCTGTAGCAAGCATCCAGAAAACCTTAGCAACCACATAACTCCCTATCAACCACCCACAACACCTCAGTAACCCCTTAGCAACTGTCCAGAAATCCTTAGCAACCACATAACTCTGTAGCAACAACCTGGAAAACCTTAGCAACCGCATGACTCCCTATCAGCCACCCAAATCACATCAGAGACTGCATAGCAATTCCCTAGCAACCACCCAGAAAACATTTGTAACCACAGATCTCCCTAGCAACCACCCAAATCCTTAGCAACTACATAAATCCCTAGCAACCACCCAGAACACCCTAGCAACTGCATATAAACTCCCTAGCAACGGCCCAGAAAACCATATTTTCAGGATTTTTTTGATGAACAGAATGTTCAAAAGAACAGCATTTATTTGAAATTGAATTTTCGTTACATTAAAATGTCTTTACTGTCACATTTGATCAATTTAATTAATTACTTACTGAGCCCCAACCTTTGAACAGTAGTGTTCTTACTGTATATAACAACGATTGTCTAGGATATTACTAAGTGTTAAAAACTTTCAACCACAAAGTCTGTAACTCTATATTGTTCTCTAACCTCATTAAAGGTACCGTATGTAATATTTACAGCTAGTGGTTACAATGGGAACTGCAGTCCAAATTCAAAATATTGGAGAGCATTGTTTCTTCCACACACCCCCAAGACTCAACACTTACGCGGGTTGCCAGATTGTGACACGTAACAGAAACAAGCGCAATTAACAATGGAAGACGACGAGCCTTACACTGTAAGTTTATGAGTTGATTTAGATGAACAGCTTTTTTAAAGGATGCAGAGGATCTGCGATCTCTGACCCAGTTTGTTTGCTGGCCTTCATGGCTGCAATACGCTGTGTTTTCTGCCATCTGGCAACCTGGAGTGTTGAAATACTACTGTCTAAATTGGCAGTGGGTGGAGTCCCACAGACCAAAACAAAAACAGACATTCCGACACGGAACTCACATTTCAAAATACGGAATTCACAGTTTGGAGAAACAAAAGTATATGAACTTGGCATGTTTCCTAAATATCTGCAAACATATTATGGTATTTTTCATGCTTTAGTACCACAGAGCTGTGATTTTGTGTCACCTCCATCTTCATCTATTTTCTGTATTTCTCTCATTTCACAGACTCTCAGGCTGGTTTCCAGGTCGGCTGTTTAAGGTCTCCGGGGAGGAACACACAGCAATAGTAGGCAGTTTTACCCTGACGGAAAGAGCAGCAGGCATGAAATTTCCCTTGATATTCCACGACTGGATCTCAGCCGTTCTTTCTCTCACACACGTTTTGTGGGGTTTAATTGGTGCAGGTGGCGGCATGCTCACAGAATACAAATGAACGGCGGTTGAAGGTTTGGCCTGCAGTGCTGAAGAGTAACTAACTAACAGCAGTGACGCTATTAACTTTAATACACCTTTTCAGCAGTGTGACGGTGTCTTCAGTACTGCTTTTTTTAAATGCAATTTTCCAACATGTAGCAGTGTACCGTGACAAAACACTAAATCCCTTTTTTTTGTCATATTATATTGCATTTTACAGCCAAGCGAGCTGAATAATCAAATACGCTTTCCTAACATACGACACTGTGAGTCTGTCTATACAATGAAGCAACGTTGTGAATATTACAATGATTTAAGGTGGTTTTCTAGTCTCATAATAACACACAAGTATGAAATTATAATTGACATTATAATTGGTTTGATTAATTTCTGTGAAACAGTTCAAATAGTCCATTTCAATGAATCATTTCTGATTTCAGCTCAACATATACAAAAATATCAAAAATATTCCAAATGAATAATTACTCAGACCCCAATTGGTATTTTATATGCTTTAAATGGTTTAGATAAAATATGCACCAGTGTTCAAAAGTTTAAGTGAAGATTTTATTTTTTTTAACGTTTTGGAACAAAGATTTTTTTTTTTTTTTACTTATCAAGGTTGCCTTTATTTGATCAAAAATACAGTCAAATCAGTAATGTTGTGAAATATTATTGCAAATCGAAATAACTGTTTTCTATGTGAATATATTTTAAAATGTACAGTAATTTATTCCTCAGATCATAGCAGAATTTTCAGCAGCATTACTCCAGTCTTCAGTGTCACATGATCCTTCATAATAATGAATATATTCTGATTTGCTGATTATTTTCATCAAATGTTAAAAACTGCGTACTACTTTTGATATACAATTTTTTTCAGTATTTTATTCATTTGAAATAGAAATCTTTACTGCCACTTTTAACCAATTTAATGCATCCTTGCTAAATAAATCTATTAATTTCTTACAAAAATCTTTATTAGATTTTATTGTATTTTTCTTTAGATTGTATATATATATATTTTTTTTTTTTTGCATGTTTCTTCTTGCATTTTGAATCTACTGGGCTAAAATGGTTGTTCTATTTGGTTCCTATTATTGGAAAAAAATGCTTTAAGCCATTTCAGAGCAAATGCACAAACAAAGATTAAGGCAAAAAATACTGAAATCTTCAACAGCGATCGCCTGCTTCTCTCTTCTCGCTTATCTGTGGAAAACAACACAACATCCATCACATACAAATGATTTAACACTCCCACAAAGCGCTATACAAGCAGGTGTGCGCATGCATAATCGCGCATGCATTCGTGCGTTCTGCATGTCAGCTGTGAGTGTATTGTGACAGATATCAGACATAATCATATAATCAGAGGTTATGTTATTCACCAGCCGCAGGCTCAGCTCACATGAAGTCATCTCCATTTGCTGCAAAAGGTCAGACAGCCCTTCTCTCCACCCTAAGGCATATGGACGCAAGATTCGCTCTCTGCGTCCGTTTCCGCCAGCTGTTGACCTCTCTTTCCGTCTCTCTACATGGTTGGATGATCATCACATAGTCAGTATTCTAGCAGGTTCCTCTCAGCTAATCATATCAACACCACCTTCACAGCTCCTGCTTGACTGCCTCTGCTTTCTACAATACAGGAGATTTCATTGGGGGAAGCTTAAAGCTGCAAACCATTTTACATACTGTACACAATATGACATATTTCCAAGTGAAACACTGTAGGTTTTTACTCATACTGTACGTCTGTTAGCTTTGGGGAAATTAATATTCTAGTTTATTAAATAACTTTTTAAAATGCATACACTACCATTCAAAAGCTTTTGATATTTATACTATTATTCAGAAAGGACGCATTAAACTGATCAAAAGTGACAGTGAAAACTTTTACTTCGACTTCATAAATGCTGTTCTTTTGAACTTCCTATTCATCAAAGAATCAAAGAAAAAACAAATGTATCCCAGTTTCCACAAAAGAACTGTTTTCAACATTACTAATAATCAGAAATGTTTCTTGAGCAGCAAATCAGCATATTAAAATGATTTCTGGAGGATCATGTGACACTGAAGAAGTTTTTATTTTATTTTTGATCAAATAAATGCAGCCTTGGTGAGCAAAAGAGACTTCAAAAACATTAAAAATCTTACAGACCAAAAAAATTTTAATGGTGCTGTTTATCTCCTTAACTTAAATATTTACAGGGAAAATTGACCAATTGATTTTTCTCTTTTTTAAAAAGGGCATGCTTTTTGAACTACCCTTTTAAATCAGAAATATGCCAGTGATAATGGTGCACATCAAACCATTTAAACAAAGTGCACTGAAAACCATATAGCCAGTCCATAAACAAGCTCAGCAGCGCTGTGGTATAATGGCTTTCTGTGTCTGTGAACGGCATCCACTGCTGCCTATATAAGTGATGCAAGCGATGACTGCGACTTTACACACAATCATACACTGCACTGCACTTCAAGAGATGTGGCGACTTCCTGCTGCGTCTGCTGACGTTACAGTCCTGCGGCGGGAAGCGTTTGACCTTCAGCCGTTTCTTTCAGGAAAATAAAGGAGCCGAACAAAACCTGAGAAGATGTCTACTGAAATGACTGCCAGAAACCCAGCATGAGAAGCAAAAAAACAAACAAACAGACAGAAATAAGAGTAAAGTTCCATATTAAACATGCCTTGAGACATTAGACGAACACATTGCTGAACTCAGCTCACTGTCCAGCTGTTTCTGAACACAAAAATGTGTCTCATGTTAAACAACCCATAGCAACTCTCACAGAGATAATGCATCTCTGAGTTTTGCTGCTAATCAAATATTGTTAATAACAAAGAAAGCATCTGCACTAGTCCAAATGGATCAGTGGGAATAGTCTAACATCATGAGCCATTTCAATATATGTACTCATACAAACCCTATTATGAACTAAATAAATTGACAAAAACATGCTGGTGAAATCTCAGTATTTCTGCATTGATTATTGATAAAATGAGGTATGATCTTTGTCTATAATTTCCCAATTATAGACAGCCGCAATCTGACTTAATAACACACAAACAGTTGCACTTTTCATTGACACTGTTGCAAAATGTTTTAAATTGTAACAATATTCTCAATATTATTGTTTTTACTGTATTTATGATTAGCCTCAATGAGCATAAGAGACATTAAAAACAAAACAAAAAATCTCATTGACCTCACTCAAGCTTTTGAATTGTAGTGTATATCTGTTTTGTTTTAATATTTAGGTAAATAGGGAATATTGGACCACATATATTGATGGTGGTGAGTCTTAAACATTTATACACAAACTGACCCAACTAATAATATACAAACAGTTGTACTTTTCAAAAAGTTACTGAAGACACTGAATTAGAGCCAGTTATGCACAAATAGCCAATTGAGATGCAGTGGCATAACATAAAGCAGGTTGTGTTATTCAGAAAACCAAGAAGTATTGCTAAACTGAAACAGATTTGTGGGTAGGGATGGTTCAAAATTGGTCAGAAGTCTTATAAAAATCTACAGAAAACATATGGTGGAGGTTTTGCTCCTAAAGGAGCATCTAGAAGTTCCATTCAAGGGGTCACTTATTTTCTCCATCCTGCATTGGGAATGAATAGTCAATGTATTCAATAAACGTGAAAAGTACAACCGTGTGTGTGTGTGTGTTATTAGTTAAAGGCTTTGAAAGCATAAGATCCCTCCCTCCCTGCAAATCACTCTCCGAAGCCACGCCTCCTCCAAAACACATGAACACGCTCCTGCAGACTAGAGGCTAACCAGCAACATGTATGTAGCGAGGTATGCAAATACATACATTTACAGGCAAGTGGGACAGCCCATCATGGCCCTCGGACCGAGGGATATGATTGGACAACATTTTATGGTCCTACGCCCTCCACAGACGATATGAATACATTTAGGCCACTTAACTTAGTGATTGCTATCGGGATGTGAAGAGACTTTCAACCAGCATAACAAAAAATGTTTTTGAACCAAATCACCAACCCTGCCTTTAAGTCAGATTGTGTCTATAAGTGATGAAGATCAGACCACATTTTTTGAGAAATGAATGCAAAAATCCAGATATTTTCAAAGGGTTCACAAACTTATTCCACTGCATGCCAAACCATTTGACTTTAACCTGCACACTTGCATCAAAATGTCTCAGAAATGTGTCTCTTCCTCCCGATCTGAGTGTCAGTTGGATCATGTGTTTGTTATCGAGAACACTAGTAAGTGCCCTCGTCTCTGCCTTCATCTGATACTCAGAAACACCACACCAAAGCCATTTCTGTTGAAGAGATACATCAAAATTCTGAAAAAATGAAGCGCCTCTTTTGTCCTTTAATGTGTGCTGATCCTATGTTTCCGGACATAGTAATAATTCTAAGATCCATTCTATGAAGGGCACTTGGATTTCTCTGAATGTTGTCATTAACTTCAATTATGGAACATGAGTAATACGCCGTCTGACAGCACACACATGATAACATTCAAAATATGTAATTTCCCATCTTTATATGTGAGATCGGACTGTGCTGATATCACTGGGGCTGTGCTAGAAATTAGACGTGATCAATTAAAGCAGCAGCTATTTATAATGAGTGTAAAAAAGATACATGCTGATAGACAGTGAGTATAATAGCAACAAAGAGCTTGTTTACAGTAAGCACAAATTGTGACAGATAATATTAATGCAAAGTGTAAATTGACATAATACCCTATATATACCAAATCTGAGTGGGCGGAGTTACTGAAAACAGACTTTGCCAACAAGACAAGTTTAACCTCCGTGTAAACAGACACTGCCATAAAATAAACATGTAGGAGCGAGTATGAAGAGTGTGTATTTATCTGTCTGTCTGCTGCTCAACGCATGTTTGTTAATTTTATTGTCTTCTCTCTATAACTATTCAGCAACAGAATAAATTATAAATGTGGCCGTTCTATTATAGCCAGAGATAATGAGCAGGTCATGTGATCTGAGCGTCTAATTAGAAGCAGGACTGGCGTATACAGTGATGCTTGTTGCATTACAGATGGTTTCTGTTGAGTACCATCTGTGATGTAAATGCAGCACCTTTGAGTGTGTGTGTGTGTGTGTGTGTGTGTGTGTGTGTGTG
>NW_015536478.1:509815-527634 GCF_001515605.1 Sinocyclocheilus anshuiensis
TGTGTGTGTGTGTGTGTGTGTGTGTGTGTGTGTGTGTGAATACCTTATGAGAAAGCAGAAATATCTCCAGAGAGAGGGGAGGAAAGTTCAGTGCCAAGCTGTCTTGAGCTGTCAGTCAAAGCATCTCACACACACACACACAATGCATTCAGACACAGTGTGAACAAAAAACTGCACTGCAGCTGCCCACGTACTTTAAGAACAAGCAGAAGGTTCAATACAAGTTAAGCTCAATTGTCAGCATTTGTGGCACAATGTTGATTAGTACAAAAAAATGAACTATTTTTAATAATAATAAAATGAGGTTATGGAGAGGGACTGACAACAAAAGTAATTTTTTTCTGATGATTTAAATTAATATTATAATTTGATGCGTGTTTGATTGTTTGTTTATAATTTAGCACCAAGTCAACAACCACTGCTATATTCATGGCGAAAATAGAAAAAGTAAACATATTAAAAAACAACAAATAAAAACAAAATGTATAAAAGCAAAATGTATAAATAAAGTTTAAAAATAAAGTTCATCTTTGATTTAAAAAAAAAAAATCTATAACAAAACATGGTCTTACTTAATTTACAAAATTGCAGTTTCATGAGAATCGAGTCCTAGAAGAGTTAAAAACCACAATCCATCAAAATATGCTTCAGAGGTACTGGATTCTGTTATGAAAGGCATAAAGGAGCATCTTCCCCCATTAACACAAATGTGTGTGTGTTAGTATGGAGTCTTATTTTATAAAAGCACTGTTAAACCCTGTCTGTTATTTAGGATATGACGTTGTTTCAATCATCATTTTTACAGCAACTTTGAAGTTTTAGGGTTTTACATGCTGCATTGACATGCACACAGTGCAAATGATTCTCTTACTCAGTATTTTTGTCATGTTTTCCAGTACAAACATCGAAACATCCTTATATCAAGATACATTTACTTGAGAAGGAAACTGACTTGAAATTTTTTTCAAAATTAAGTACGTTTTTGCTTAAAACCAGGAGAAAAAAAATCTGTCAATGAGGCCAGACAATAATCTTGTTTTCCCTTTGAATTAAGTTCATTTTTCTTACCACACTGACAGATATTTTTCTTGTTTTATGCGTAAACTCACTCAATTTTGATACATTTTTCAGAAAATAAGAATTAATAGCTTAATTTATATTGAACGCAGACAAGACAGAGATCCGTCTTAGCCGGTGCTCAGCAGACGCTGCGGTGATGTTTGAGGGCTGCTACGCCTCTTAATGTATCTGGAAACCCGATTCGCTCCACCTGATCTCTGTCTCTGTCGACAGACACGCTCCTCCATTATTCAGAGGAAGACAGTGCAGATGTCCAGATCTCTGAACACACACACAGGATGGAGAAAATCACAAATGCGATGGCTTCAATATCTCAGCTGTTTCTCCTAGAGAGCAATAGAGGGCAAACTGAATTTTGCTGGTAAAAAAAAGTAGAGTTTCAGAAGTGATCTCAACATTGTCTGAAACTGTGCTTATAGATTTGCAGAAATACCAACATTGCAAAAAATTATTTTCTTCCTCAGTATTTTTGTCTCGTTTTCCAGTACAATATCTACAATAACATTCAAGATACATTTACATGAAATGCAAAATGACAACATATAAGTCTGATTTTCTGGAAAAAAAAAAAACTGATCAAAATTGTATCAAATATCTGCTAATGAGGTAAGAAAAATAATCTTGTTTTCCCTTTAAATGAAATTTATTCTCATGACCCCACTGGCAGATATTTGTTCTAGTTTTAAGCATGAACTCACTCAGTTTTGATAGATTTTTCAGCAACGCTTAATATCTTTTTGCTACTCAAGTAAATGTATCTTGATTTAGAAATGTACTGGAAAACAAGACAAAAATACTGAGAAAGAAAATAAATGAATCAAAAGTCATTATTTAAAAGATTTTAGGCTGCATTACAAAAACTGCGTAACGGTTATTTGGATACTTTTCTCTTTGCAATGACATGCACTGATGATTCATGCACAATAAGACCGGGAACATGCATTAAGAATGTAAATAGGGTCTACTTTGATGTTACATTGACTTTAATGTTTCAGGCACTTCAGAGAGAGACATTAAAGCAAACGTGAAGCCAAAAGAAGCAGAAGAAAGGAAGAGCACGAGATATGCTCCAAACACACAGAAATGTCTATGACAGGCGTCCTCTGCCATCCCTGTAGACAAATGCATGATCAGCAAAGCTTCAAACATCCCTCATCTCTTCAATAATGCCCTTTCATCTGCTCTCTACATCAGACCAGAGCAATCCAGCACAGAGACACATCTTGGGAGTAGAATTTTCAATTTTCAATTTTGGGGTGAACTGTTCCTTTTAAGTTAGCGCCATCAAATCTTTTAAACAAGATGAAGCAAGCCTATAGCCTATAGATTTAGCTTTTTTGAACTGAATTATGTCTGTGAAATAATCTGCATTTCTATCTTTTTGACAGACGGAAATAGCAAAAAAGGTCTACATGCATTTCTGCTAATTTTTCGGCCATTCTAAGAGCGACGCTGCTGTGAAATTCTAAAAAAAAAATAGACAGGAATAGACCAGAAAAAAGAGACAGAAGCCTGCTGAGAGTCAACATTCCCATTTAGCATTAAACACACTCCAGTGTGTGGGTATAGAGGACAGCCATATGCTGGAAAACACACACACGCACACTAACCAGCCCCCCGAGGATCTGTGTGCCCTTCAGGGGAACGGCGGATGGGAGAATTAGGATGGCAGGAGAAGACACTTTTGATCAAATTGGTGAAATATCTACATTGTAAAAAACCGAAGTTGCAAATAATACATATAATAATATTACTGGAATATGTTTTGCATTCTTTCTACTTCAACATTTCACCTTTAATTCAATGTGTTACTTGCCATTTCCTTGTAACTACTTGTGAAATGTATGAGCAATTTCAATTTTTAAAAATTGTTTCAATGTTGTCACAATATAACGTAATGAAAAAATGATGAATAAAGCATATAAACAATTACTTTTAATTTTTGCCCGCATATTTTCTGCAGTATTTATTAGTAAAATATCAATATATATACACAACTTGTCTATACAACCGCTGTATAGTTTACAAATAAGCTTTAGAGACAAATAAATGTGCACAAATCATTTGTTGCAAGCAACGCAATTCATAAATCAGTTTTATTTTATATATGCATAAAAAGGTGTGTATTTCAGAAGCTGTCAATTTTGTTTGTGTTTAAAAACACTTGAGTGTTGATTGAGATCCCGTGGTTCCTAGGGGGCGCAAACAGACTGTCATTTGATTTGATGATGATGCAAACAATTGAAACAGACAAACACATCTGATCTGTGATCAGCAGTCAACATGGAATTGTGCTAAATTTAGTCATTTAAATATTGTCAATCAGGACATTCACAGCCAGTTAAGAGCTCTCTGCACTGGGTTCAGTTACAAGTATTTCTGTGAAGCGCAAGATGATTGATGTTTAGACTATAAAAGAACGCTGAAAAAACAGACTTGGGCGATTTTCATGACCAACACATGGACCAGCATGAATTTAATGGCAGTGTAATGATTTTGATCATTGTAGAGTAAATCATCGCTTCTAGAAGTTTACTTAAACATCAGCTAATAACATCGGTAATCCGTCAAAATCAAATCATCAGATTGTGTCAAAAGAGAGAAGATTAGACTTAGAATTTTTACTTGCACTCTCAAAAAAAAAAAAAGTTCAATAGCTGTCACTGGGACGGCACCCTTTCAAAAGCTTTAAAAACTAAAGAATGCATTTTGTTACCTTAAAGGTACATATTTGTACCTAAAGTGTGCATATTAGTATCTAAATGATACAGATTTATAACTTTTGAAAGGGTACTGCCCCAGTGACAAGTTTTGTACCTTTTTCTGAGAGTGCCGTTAAATAAAATCGATGAAAAAAAAATCCCACAGACGCACACTAAAGAATGCACTTTTTACGTGGACCAATAAGAAACCATCTAGCAGCCACCCAGAACACCCTAGCAACACCCTGCCAACCAGGATGCTCTCGCAACCACTTGGCAAAAACCTAACAAACACTTAAAACACAGGAGTTTTGCACAGGAACGCACCACTCATATTTTCTCTGAATTACTCTTATAGAAAAGATTGCAAACATTGTACACCTTTAAAGTCTTCATATTGGAATTTCTTACATTTCTCAGACAAAACGGCAATGTTTTATACCGGTTAACTACTTTCACTCACACACAGTGGATCGTTAATTCATTAAAACACAATTCCTGCACACATTAAGAAAGGTTTAGCATCTTAACCGTGTTTACTAGGTCCAGATACAATGCTTTAATGAGCTTCGAAGAGCTAAAAAGCATGAAACACCAGCTCTGCAGCATGCATGTCAGTGCTACAGGCTATGAATGAAACTAAACATTTAGTGAGAAGCATTTACCTTTATACGTCTATTTACTAAACCCTGTCAAACCAGCCTGCATGCTGATATAAATCGACATTACTAGGGATATGCAGACTAAAACGGCACCCTGGGAAATTACTGACAACCAGTCGTGGATAACTGCATTAAGTGAGCGCATTTGTCTCTTTCTGAACAACCAGCAGCCAGGGACCCCAGAATAAAGAGGGTGTGGAGAGCTTCATGTAAGGGTGAGACCCTCACACACCTCACAGAGGTGTTAATGGCTAAAACACAGACAAATCGACCTCTACAGCTGTACTATTCAAAAACAAAAGCATAGCAATAAATACTAAGGTTTTAAGTAGCACTTTACCATGTCATCATTCATTTAGCAACAGGAACAAAAACAATAATGCATAAATATAAGAAGCTGTGCAAGGTAATTATGTATTTAGAATGATACACATATTTTATTACGATTTATTTTGTACAAATGCATGCTCGTACAACCAAAAACTCGAGGAATTATGTCAATTAAATCATTAATCCAACAAAATGCATACAATTCTGAAATTCAGCCAGAAAGCTCATCGTCCATTCCAAACACGTCGTATTATTATTATTATTATTATCATCGAAAACAGCGATTTGTCAGACGGTCAAGATGAGTGCGCGTTAAACACGGACAAATATTCTAATTAAACGTCATTTGTGTGTGTTTTAATTACACAGGCACATAAACACGGTACAAAAGAATGAGCGTGTTGAAAATAATCGCGTTTAATCACATTAAGAGCTTGTAGCGCCGCTGCGGTCGTGTTTGAGGTGTTATTCCAGCGCTGTTGTCGCGTGTATTTGACGGGAAGCGGTGAATAATCTTACCGGTTGGTCGTGTGGATGTAGACGAGGCTGGCTGAAGCGCTTCTGCGGCGGTCTGCGGGGTTTTTCTCGGAGGCTCGGGAGCTGTCCTCAGCTCGCGGTGCTGAACGCTCTCGGTACTGGACAGCGCAGCGGCAGCAGCGCGAGAGCCAAGAACGAGACGATTCGAGCCGAACCGCATCAGACGCAGCGCCCTCCAGCGCTCAGGAGGAGCAACCGCGGCGTGCCGCAGTACTGACTCGCATCAAAACAATTCATCACATTAAAGGGGTCATATGATGCGATTTCAATTTTTCCTTTCTCTTTGGAGTGTTACAAGCTCTTGGTGCATAAAGAAGATCTGTAAAGTTGCAAAGACTAAAGTCTCAAATCCAAAGAGATATTCTTTATAAAAGTTCAGAGTCAGCCACGCCTACCTAAAACGGCTCGTTCTAACACGCCCCCACATGTCTACGTCACTATGTGGGAAGATTTGCATAACGCCACCCAAATGTTCACACAAAGAAAGAAGGCGTAACTTTTATTCTCGCTGTAGTATTGTTGTTGCCGCCGCCATGTCGTGAAGACGCTGTGTGATTCGTTGTGAAAGCGAAACTACTTTGTTTGGTCTTCCAAAAGAGGACGATATCGCTTCGTCATGCCTAGAGCTGATCCGTGCTGGTCGCTGAGGAAATACTACAACTTCGCACTGTGGATCACCGGATCGGCTTTCACCGTGAACGAAGCGGAGTCCAGTCCGGGGTCGTCACATGTGGTTGCCGCAGGCATCACAGTATGGTGAGGGGCTTAACATTTCCGTCTCACGCTTGAGGTATTCGGCCAATCACAACGCTCTAGATAGCTGGCCAATCAGAGCACACCTCGCTTTTCAGACCGATAAGCTTTGTAAAAATCGACGCGTTTCAGAAAGGCGGGGCATAGAGGAGAAACAATAATGTACAGTATGTGGAAAATAATGTGTTTTTTTAACCTTAAACCGCATAAACACATTTCATTACACCAAATACACAAAATAATGTTCTTTTTAGCAGCATCATATGACCACTTTAAAAAAAACACAAAAAAAACAGCCAAATTAAGAACTAATAATTACATCAATTCATAAAGCAGAAATGTAAAGATATTTATAACATGTGATGGAAAGACAAGTATAAAAGCATGAATTCACTAGCGACGCCTGGTGATGCAGTTTTACCACAGTAACATTTCTGTTATATAAACATTTTGAAAATAAATTATAATATATAAAATGGTTATTTTTATCAGTGTTGAAAAAAGTTTGCTGCTTAATATTTTGTTATTATTTGCTTAATATTTATCATTTTTTTAGGTTTCTTCATCGTAGAATAAGTTATTTTATTATTTATCCATTTATTTAAATATTATTTAACCTAGACTTTTGAACGGTATTATTTCCATGATAAATATGTTTTTAACATTTACAAAAAATTTAAATAAAATAAAAAGTTTGCTGCTTAATATTTTGTTAATATTTGCTTAACATTTATAAAACTTTTTAGGTTTCTTTGATACATTTTATTATTTATCCATTTATTTAAATATTATTTAACCTAGACTTTTGAACAGTATTATATCCACGATAAGTGTTTTTAACATCTACAAAAAAAAAAAAGGCAGAAAATCAGCATATTAGAATTAGTTCTGGTGGATCATGTGACACTCTATCTATCAGGTTTGACATCAGAAATAAATTATGTTTTAAAATAAATCCATATAGAAAAGTTATTTTTAAATTGCAATAATATTTTTCACAATATTCTAAACATGAATGCATGCATTTAGTATTGGCTTGGTATTTTTCTTTGTAACAGAACTGTAATGCATGAGGAATGCAGTTTTTCTAATCATTTAAAACTTGAAAAAACGAAATGAAATCATTTACTTGTCTGCACCTGATTCTGTAGAAACCCTCCAAATTGTCATTTCTTGGGTTTAAAAAAAAATCACAGATAATTTACTAGATAATAGTTAATTACCTAATAGTCTGGCAAAAAACATGGGATTTGTGCCTCGAATGCTTTACAGAAAGTTACAGGACACTACAGGATACCATCACTAACACAAACTCACTTAAGAAAAATATCTTTATATATATTTATTCCTTAGAGGAACTGTTGAAAAGAGCAGCCGAACAGTCCAAAGCTGAAATTACATGTGGAAACGTGAACAAGTCACAGAACGTTATAGATAATGTCCCACAGTATCACGTTCACATTCACTGATATTTTTATGAGAATTACAAAGTAACATGAACAGAAGAAACGTTGCTGTGTCTTCATCAGTAAGGCATTGAAAAATGCATTTTATATATTAGTTGCACTGAACTGAATCTGATATACTGAACCCAGTTTTAGTCTGGCTCACATCAATTCCACTTTCTTCTCCGCATCAATTCTGATAATTATAAATAATAAAAACTAAACCATAGCTGTGGTCACTTTACCATCCATAAGCACTTGCGCATTTGTGGGAAAGAGCATCATTGGCTGCATTTGTGAGAGAGTAAAATGTCATTGGTCGTTGCTGGGGGACGAGTGTTCTGATTGGATGTGCATGTGGGTCGTGTGATTGGCTGTGGTTTTGAGAGCGTGTGCTGTCATTGGCTGTAGCTGTGGGATGAATGTCCGTGAGTGACGGCTTGGACGGCCTGTTCAGGAACCAGACTGGGGTCTGAGAGGATTGATGTGGAGGGGCAGAGCAGACGGAGGGAACTCAAAACAGCTGGAGAGAAACACAGAGACAAGACATGGCAGAAGTATTACAATAAAACTGATATTACCTGATAGATCCGACTCGATTTCTGATGGATAAGCAGGTTCTGTTGTTGTACAATGCAGTTGCTTGGCAACTAATTTTACCTAGTGGGAGAATTATTTATTCTAAATCATCCAAAAACATTTTTTTGAAATAAATTAGTATTTTTATTCAGCAAGGATGCATTAAATTGATCAAAAGTTACGGTAAAGTCATCTCTAATGTTACAAAAGATTTCAATGCTGTTCTTTTGAACTTTCGATTCATCAAAGAATCCTGAAAAACAAAAAGTGTCACGGCTTCCACAAAAATATTCAGCAGCACAACTGTTTTCAACATTGATAATACTCGAGAAATGTTTACTGAGCAGCAAATCGACAAAGTAGAACGATTTCTAATTCATAAAGACACACACATACAGCATATACTTTGAAAATATTTACATTTATTTACATGTAAATATTGATATACATATAAATGATATCATATATAAATATTTAATATATAAACGTAACATATTTTTCTTAAATATATACATGCATGTGTGTGTATTTATATGTACTTAATAAATATACACAGTACACACATATTATGAACAAAAACTTATTTTGGATGTGATTAACCGTTTGACAGCACTAATAATGGATTATGATAATAATGCATAAATATTTTATATATAATAATTTTATATATTTTTTATTCCATTTTTATATTTATTTATATAATATCAAAGTATAATTAATGCAATAATAATGTAAGTTGATCATGATTTTGTTTTAACACCCCTTAACTGTGGTAAAATCATGGTGAAATTGTCCTCTCAAGGCTTACTGCTTTTGTAAAAGGCAATAAAATAAAAATAAAAATACTAATAAACCCACACACATAAACAAGAAGGCAGGGAGTGATAAATATGCCAGGACGAAGAAAAGCGGTTTGTTCATTAAGGCAGTAAATGATTCTAAGGTCTGAGGGAACTAAGTGTGAAAGTGAAACGGGAAGTAGTGTTTTCAAGAGAGGTGCTGGTCACTCACTGGGTCTGAGCGCAGGCAGAGAGCAGTGCTGGTCCAGCCAGGACAGAGTGCTGCGACACAGATCATCAACACTGGCTGTGGACACCATCCCATTAAACGACTCGAACAGCGGCTCCATGAGGATGCTGAACTAACAGAACGGCTGCAGTTCAGGAAAATATGAAGACTTGCATCTTATCAGAATTAGACCTGCTACCAGCACAAGCACAGATGTTATGGATGCTGATATCCACAAAAACATTTTCATGGACTGATTGATTTTGAAGCTATTTTACTTCCATAACATTTGTGACCCTGGAGCACAAAAGCAGTCTTAAGACGCTGGGGTGTATATTTGTAGCAATAGCCAAAAATACATTGTATGGGTCAAAATTATTGATTTTTCTTTTATGGCAAAAATCATTAGGATATTAAGTAAAGATCATGTTCCATGAAGATATTTTGTACATTTCCTATTGTAAATATATTAAAACTTCATTTTTGATTAGTAATATGCATTGCTAAGAACTTCATTTGGACAACTTTAAAGGCGATTTTCTCAAAATTTAGATTTTTTTTTGCACCCTCAGATTCCAGATTTTGGCCAAATATTATCCTATCCTAACAAACCATACATCAATGGAAAGCTTATTTATTCAGCTTCCAGATGGTGTATAAATCTCAATTTTCGAAAAATTGACCCTTATGACTGGTTTTGTGGTCCAGGGTCACATATCTTCTTTCAGACTAGTAGAAAGAAAACCTCCAAAATATACATTTAAATGTGTTTACTTTATTACACATCATCTATTTGCATCCAAAACTTTTTGGTTTTGCACCAAACTTCACAGGGGTATTTGTTCATAAATATTATAAAACAGATAGTTCCGGTCCTTGATTCTGATTGGCTGAGCCACTTTCGAAGCTTTTGTAAATTACTCTACAAACAAACCTTACTACGTATATTGAATAACCGTTTTATAAAAGCAGTAAGCCCCGTGAAGCCGTGGTTTACAGTGAATTTATAACAGCTAAGGGACATTGTTAGGCACGACGCAAAGTGGAGTCGCGATTGCGGCTTCTTGGGCCTTATTGCTTTAATTAACACTGATTTTCTACTAAATGTAATTCTTAAAAACGTGAACATTTATTTCTTCTGGCTGTTGACAGTATTTTGTGATTTATGGAGTGATAAAAAATATCCAAAATCCCTTCCGTAAAAACCTGAAAATACTTTTGAACCTGTCCTATGTTTAGATTTCTCTTCTGGAAATATATGCAACTTAGTGCGTATTGAATTAAATAATGCATCATTTGAACATTTAAACTTAACATTTCAAAAACTTTTTTAATCAACTGTAGGAAGCATGGTGATATCTGTTTTACCTAGTTCACCTGGGTTGCTTAACCAACAAGACTTTCTCTGTCGGTCAGCAATTTTGTTTCAGATTTGATTGGATACGATCCAGAACTTCCAGTTCTGCAGCGTCTGAGCTCTCACATACTCTCTGAACTTCTCCCTCATGTGGTTGAAGCGCTGTCGTGTTATTGGGACGCCTGTAGCCGGAAGCTGCTGCTGACACGCACTACGTACATACACACAGTTCAGACACAATCACAATCACACTCACGCACTCATGCAGATGTCTCTCATAACTATGTCCAGCACATTGTAAAACAGCTCAAACGCACTCACTTGATGGCAGAGTTGAGCGTGAGGATCTCGTCTCGGAGTCTCTGGGCCTCCTCGTGGAGCTGAGCTCTCTCCTGCTGCATCTTACTGATGTACTCCACCGTCTTCTGCAGCGTCGTGGCCTTACTGATCTGAGACCATGAGAGTACAGAGGTGGAGGAAGCATGATTGAAGTTATTAAATAAGATGAGAAATCTCCCAGACATTTTCTTCTGAAGTAACTTAGAAGCTAAAATCCACAGCTATTTTTCTCTTGTGAAAAAGAAGTACTCATTCATGTTATTTACAATGAAATGAAAATGTATTATAGTTTAAATGTATATTAAATGCAATTAGTTGAACTTAAGAGTGCTTTACATCTTCAAATGTAATTTCATAATTACTACCACCGTCTTTGAAATATGGTACTGCCAAATGTACTGACATGTATTGTAAACTAAAATATACTTTAATGTAATTTCTATTCAAACGTGTCATTACAGTATTTACTAATATTTTAAATTAGCTTTTATTTTTATATTTTAATTTTTAAGTTAAGTATTTTTTGTCATTTTTATTAGTTTTTTTAATATTTATATTAAGCTTTTATTTATTTTTATTTCTGTTTTAGAATTTTAGTAATTCAACCATATTAACTATAAAAGTAATATCCAAGAGTACACTACAGATGAAATTATAATCAAGTGCTTTACATGTGCTTTAGTATGTTAATCAACACAAGCATGACGATAGATTATTAAAACAATGATTTAAAATGTACTTAAAGAGAGACACTTTCATGACTACACTTAAGTGGCCTTTTATTTCATTAATTATTATATAATCTGCAAGCACATTTAAAAAAAAAAACTAAAAAACATCCTTTTAAGATTTGAAGTACACTACAAGTGTACATTCAATGCAATGAAGCACACTTCTTTTTCTCAAGTGCTGACTGATAAAGTCACTAAAACGAGTGTTACCTTTATACTCGGCTGTGAGCTGAGAGTCGTCACCAGACTGTGTAACGTGTCAAAGCCAAGCTTGATGTTGAACCGTCTCTTCTGCTCGGCTGAAATGTGCGTGATCCATCGTGTGTCTGTCTGTAAGACAAGACAATATGTGACCCAGGACCACAAAACCAGTCATAAGGGTCAATTTTTTGAAATTGAGATTTATACGTCATCTGAAAGCTGAATAAATAAGCTTCCATTGATTTGTTAGGATAGGACAATATTTGGCTGAGACACAACTATTTGAAAATCTGGAATCTGAGGGTGCAAAAAAATCTAAATATTGAGAAAATTGCCTTTAAAGTTGTCCAAATGAAGTTCTTAATGCATATTACTAATCAAAAATTAAGTTTTGATATATTTACAGTAGGAAATTTACTAAATATCTTTATGGAACATGATCTTTACTTAATATCCTAATGATTTTTGGCATAAAAGATCCATACAATGTATTGTTGGCTATTGCTACAAATATACCCCAGTGACTTAAGACTGGTTTTGTGCTCCAGGGTCACATATGAGAAACACAACACACGCTGAGCTGTTATGAAATAATCGTGTACGGATTTGTGTTTTTACTCTTGTTGACTCCATCTTGGCTTGTTCAGGTAACGACTCTGGGCTTTTCTCTGCTGGATTCATAGGTGACGTCTGTCCCATGTTTCCTAAAAAAACAAGAGTAAAAAAACATTTCAAAACAAGACATTTCATTACTATTGGAATAAAACACTTGAGTGCTTGAGTTATTATGTGTGACATAATATAGTTGTAAATGTAAAAATACTGTAAATTAGGGCTGCCCTCGACTAAGGATTTTTCTGGTCGACTAGTAGTCGTTCACTTTAAGCATTAGTCAACTAATCGCACGTTTATTAAAAAACCTTTAAATAATTATAATGAGCCTTTAAATGCCTCCATAGCCTAATAAGCACTCAAGTGCATGCATAAAGCTTGCCACAGCGCACTGGCAGAAGTAATGATTATGAATGTGTCAGGGAAAAACAGTAAGGAGACTGCATTAACATTTTAATAATTTGATAAACTAGTGCGCTTTCTTTGTTTTCGGTTTAAGAGATGAAGTCGTAGACACTGACACTGACTAGTCATCTCTGCAGTAGTGATGTGCCTGTGTGCATGTTTCATACGGATTACATAATCTGGGAATATTTGTCTTCCATTTGAATTGGTTCATTTGAAAGTAGACATTTCACTCTCTATAGATACATTTTAATGCCTGTAAGGCAAAGATATACACGGAGTTTCACGCTCAAGTTCACAGAGACCGAGACGGCAGAAAGCACATCATGTTTGCTTTTATTATTTTACAAAAGCGTGTTTTGTTGTTATTGTGAGTGCACAGTACACACAAATAAACGTAGAGTCTTTACAGATTCGAAAGATGTATTACTCTTATCTGTATGACCAAAAATTTCATAGTATTTTAAGAGCAATTGAGCGCACCTGTGTTGTGCCGAATTCTGCACCCCTGCCAGATTATGCACCCCCTCGTTGATGTCGCTACCTGATTGCCTAATCCCAACCCCACCCCTAGTCCTAACCCCTCCCCCACACCTACTCCTAAACCTACCAATACTAGGGGGTGCATAATCTGGCAGGGTGCAAATTTCGGCACTACACCGGCTCCTCCATCTGTCCTGCAGCGAGCGCGCTACTGTTCAGCTTCTACACTCCACACACACACTTGAACAGCGCACATTTCTCTAGGTTAACATTAGATTGAGCGGACATGTAAATAATACTTACATATTGCAGATAAGCCGTATTTGAGGTCGATGAATGATGGGCGAGTGTTTGGATGTCCTGCCCGATGTACTGTATTACAATAGACCAGCCGTTAACGGTCTGTTAGTCATGGACTGTGTGGCTTCGCCTGTGGATTTTTTTTATTAATTTTTTTTTTCTGCGACTAAGCTACTAATAAAATTTTAAGCCTCTTCTGGTCGACTAACGATTAGTTGACTGTTAGGGGGCAGCCCTACTGTAAATATAAATAGCTAACAATGTCCTCACCCTCAGGCCATTCAAGATGTATGTGAGGTTGTTTCTTCATCAGATTTGGAGAAATGTAGCATTGCATCACTTGCTCAACAATGGATGCTCTGCAGTGAATGGGTGCCGTCAGAATGAGAGTCCAAACAGCTGATAAAAACATCACAATAATCCACACCACTCCAGTCCATCAGTTAACATCTGGAGAAGACAAAGGATGCGTGTTTGTAAGAAACAAATCCATCAATAATGGCCCGTCCACACGGAGATGCGTTTAGCTGTATAGGTAAAAAATTTTGTATCGTATCAGCGTTTTGTCCAGACGGATCTGGCGTTTTGGGAGCGTGAAACTGCTATTTAATAATCCGTATATTTTGTGAAAATGCCCCTAGTCAGACACCGCTATGTCACGTAACAGCAATAACAACATGAACAAACACTGAACGATTGTATTTTTATTAACTAAAATTA
Organism: Sinocyclocheilus anshuiensis; assembly: GCF_001515605.1. Lineage (NCBI taxonomy): Eukaryota > Metazoa > Chordata > Actinopteri > Cypriniformes > Cyprinidae > Sinocyclocheilus > Sinocyclocheilus anshuiensis. The sequence continues at coordinate 524,060 of NW_015536478.1, forward strand.
ACACAGATTAATAAATAGTGTAATAAGTGTATTGTTCCATTTTCGTTTTCTTGTTGTTGTGTTAGGTTTGTATACAGCATGCAAGTTTTAGCATGCTACAAGTCTTCTTCTCCATTTTTAGTGCATCTCTGTGGCAGAATTACAGCGCCACATGCTGGTCTGGCATGTATACTACATCGTTTTGAGTCGGTTTTGTGTTTTCGTGTGTATGCAGATATTTCTTGAGACGAGGAAAAAAAAAAAGATCGGAAAGGGATGGCTTTGTGTGGAAGTGGCCTAAAACATTTTTAACTTCAAACCGTTGCTTCTAGCCAAAATATGAGTCGATAATCCATAATAATAATTTAGCTGGAAGCAACAGTTTGAAGTTAAAAACACCTTAATGAAGGATTTGTTTTTTTACAAGCACGCATCTTTTGTCTTCTCCAGATGTTAACTGATGGACTGGAGTGGTGTGGATTACTTGTGGATTATTGTGATGTTATTATCAGCTGTTTGGACTCTCATTCTGACGGCACCCATTCACTGCAGAGCATCCATTGGTGAGCAAGTGACGGAATGCTACATTTCTCCAAACCTGTCGTGATGAAGAAACAAACTCATCTACATCTTAGATGGCCTGAGAGCGAGTAAATCTTTAGCAAACTATAATTTTTGGGTAAACTATTCCTATAAAACCACACAGAACAACACACCTGTTAAACTGGTCCTGTCACTTGTGTGCCTTTGTACCGGGGAGAGTTTTTCTGTTTTGGGGATGAGAAGTGGTGTTTGTTGCGTGAGCAGAGAGGAAATGGTGCTTCCCTGCGAGGTGCCGCTGTGGCCATGGGTTGACATGGGTGCCTGACAGTGTAACGGTGACAGTGGTGGGATTGCTGTGGAGGCCCAGGGGGGATTGTGGGAAATATGCGATCCTCCTCTACTGCTGCTCTTTGGCTGTCATGGAGAATAATTAAGATTTTTTTGATGTTTGAAGTTCTGCTCACCAAAGCTGCATTTATTTTATTAAGTTTTGGTTTTATTTCATTTGAGTTATTTCAGTACTTCAACATACAAAATGGAAATGAAATAATATATATATTGAATGTATTTATATATATGTACATGTATGTGTGTGTGGCTGTACATACACATATGTAGTTGTTTTTTGATGTTTGGCTTAGTGTTATGTTAGAATCATTATTATACTCATACCTTTTGTTCTTTTAATATTTTGAATTGTTTTTAGCTTTATTTTTTGTTTTAATTTAAATGTTTAGTTTTGAAATGTTGTTGTATGCATTTGTCATTTTTATTTAATTTCTTTTATTTTCTTAAATGTGTGTATATATAGTATTTATAGAGTTTTAGCTTTTAGTTTTAATTACTTTTTCTTATTTGTAAGTCGCTTTGGATAAAAACGTCTGCTAAATTACTAAAAGTAAAGTAAAGTAAGTAAAGTAAATTAGAAATAATTCATACTTTGTATAAATGTTGCATTTATGTTGTATTTATTTCATTTTTTATCATTACAATTATTTTTCATGCAAACAACAGGTAACATTTTAGAAAGGAACTGATAATAACAATGTGTATCACAAAAGGTAAAATAAAAAATGACTAAAATGTAAATAAAGACACTCTACTGTAATATTATTTTGATCATATTTATTTTAATTTCAGTATTTATTTTACAATTAATAATTAAAAAATAATTGTATATTTTATCACAAATAAACAAAATAACTACATACAAAAATAACAATCTTAATTCAAATAAATAAGTAAATAAATAGCACTAGGTTAAAAAAACGTATATTTAAATGAACCTAAAATATACAACAATAAAATGATAATAACTCGCTTAAAGAGATTACGGACTACAAATCCCATGAGCGCTGAAGAAACATCCGGTTATGTGTGACGTAAGCGGAAGGATAAAAGCCGCTGATTGGCGAGCCCAGCAGCTGGTGTTATTTTCGTGTTTTCAGTGCTAGAGTTCTACTCGAAGTGTTTGTAGTTTAGTTAAATCATGGACGCGGTACAGAGACACAGATCCATGTACAAAGGCACGACTCCACCGTGGAAAGAAACATACCGGAAGGTAAATAATGTCGTGTTCGCTCGCGAAAGCTGTCAACAACAGTCCAAGTCATGTTATAAATGAAGGAAATTCATTGTATTTTACAGGACAATTACGATTAGAGTTTGTTTTGAGACATGTTAGTAATGAAACGCATCCTGTTGCTCCTTTATTCCATCACAGTAATGAGAATTAGTGGTGATTTCTTCCTTATGGCAATAAATAATGAATATATTTACCAGTCAGAACATGGCAAAGCTTGTCTAACCAACCAAAACACTTCCCTAGACCACAAAGTACTGATATGGATACATTTGTGTTACTAAAGATAAAACATTTAAAATAACTATGTGACCCTGGACCACAAAAGTCATTAGAGGCCATTTTTTTAAATTAAATATTTTATATTCAGATATTCATCTGAAAGTTGAATAAATAAGCTTTCCATTGATGTATGGTTTGTTAGGATAGGACAATATTTGGTTGAGATACAACTATTTGAAAATCTGGAATCTGAGGGTGCAAAACAATCTAAATATTGAGAAAATCGCCTTTAAAATTGTCCAAATGAAGTTCTTAGCAATGCATATTACTAATAAAAAATAAAGCTTTGATATATTTACAGTAGGACATTTACAAAATATCTTAATGGAACATGATCTTTACTTAATATCCTAATGATTTTTGGCATAAAAGAAAAATCAATCATTTTGAGCCATACAATGTATTGTTGGCTATTGCTACAAATATACCCCAGCGACTTAAGACTGCTTTTGTGCTCCAGGGTCACAAATATGAAATAAACACACTAAAATTGAGAAATATTATGTGGAATGTAAATATCATCTTGCATGGTTGATCTAAATTTATTTTAACTTGTATATTTATTTTAAAATGAATATGTCTTCCATGCAAAGTACAAGTTTTGGAAACAAGGATGACATTTTATCACGTCATTATAATGCATTTTTAATTGAACTGCATGAAAGGCTTTGAGACGCCGGCGTGATGATATAACGGTGTGTTGTGTGTCTCCAGCGCTGTGTGGAGCGCTTGAAGAACAGCCGGTCGAGGTTACTGGAGAAGTTCAGACAGATGGGAGAGGATTCGGGAGGATCGAAGCACTCGCTGCTCGTGCAGGAGGTGATGGAGGAGGAATGGAGCGCATTACAGTCGTCCAATCAGAGTCTCCCGTCGCTCTGGAGTGGAAACGGCATCAGAGATGTGTGTATTAAGCACTGCTTTTGACATGAGAGCGTCATGTTGTTCCAAACCTTTCTGTTTTCTATACGATAAAAGCAGTAAGAATGTAAAAGTATCAGAAAAGCATTATTCTTATTAATTTTAACAGTATGTACACACGTATTTCCATGTAACAGAAATAACAAGAACAAAACAAACACATCTCAACACCTTACATTAATATTCAGTGCCACTTCTCGTGTGTGTGTGTGTGTGTGTGTGTGTGTGTGTGTGTGTGTGTGTGTGTGTGTGTGTGTGTGTGTGTGTGTGT
>NW_015536478.1:527952-528320 GCF_001515605.1 Sinocyclocheilus anshuiensis
ACTTAAACCTGACTACACACAGACTCATGGGGACTCGTGTCACGGTGGGGACCTAAATTGTGGTCCCCACGGGTACAAAAGCTTATAAATCATACAGAATGAAGTTTTTTGAAAATCCAAAAATGCAGAAAGTTTCCTGTGAGGGGTAGGGTTGGTGTAGGACAATAGCATATATGGTCTGTACAGTAGAAAAACCATTACGCCTATGGAGAGTCCCTACAAGATTAGCTAACCAGACATGTGTGAGAGTGTGTGTGAGAGACCCTGGAGTACAAAACCAGTCATAAGGGTAAATTTTTCGAAATTGAGATTCATACATCATCTGAAAGCTGAATAAATAAACTTTCCATTGATGTATGGTTTGTTAG
>NW_015536478.1:528340-535827 GCF_001515605.1 Sinocyclocheilus anshuiensis
AATGAAGTTCTTAGCAATGCATATTACTAATCAAAAATTAAGTTTTAATATATTTACAGTAGGGAATTTACAAAATATTTTCATGGAACATGATCTTTACTTAATATCCTAATGATTTTTGGCATAAAAGAAAAATCAATCATTTTGACCCATATATGTGATCCAGTGTCACATAAGCAAAAAAAATAAATAAATATTGGACCAAAAATGTAAAGGTGTCAAAGGAATATTAAAATCAAATCTTTTCTGTCTTTTTTGTTTCCCCCACCTCTTCTCAAAACTTCTTCACACTCCCATACACCGTGAAATGGCCATTTTGAAAGTGTCAGGGACATTTCCTGATATTTATTCTATATAGAGTTAATGTAAGTTCATATCAACCATTTGTAAATGGAAGTCATTCACTTCCTCCTCGGCTCTCAAATCTGATTTGTGCTTCTGAATATTCAAACCGTTGATGTTGTTGAATCCTGAGTTTGAGCATGTGGAAGCACAAAGAGATTTGAGACGTAATGGTGAGTAAATGAAGAAGGACTGTGATTTGTGGATGAATTATTTCTTTAAGCGTGTGTTTGCACTCCTCAGGTATACACCGCACAGCAGGAATATGACGAGCTTTCAGCATTTGAGGAAATTCAGCAGGAGCTCATAGCACAAGGTTACATCAGCATGAACATTTTAATTTTTTCCGCATTATATCAAGTTGGAAATGTGAGCAATTTTACAAATTGTGATGAAAATGCACTGGTAGAAGTGTAGGAATTGTATTAAATGCTGATGTTTCACACTTGAGATTTATTGTTTGTTTCTTCTTCAGAGCTCTTGATTCTGGAGGAGTATAACAGCAGCATGCGGTATGAAGAGCAGTATATGAACTCCGTGTTGGAGGGAATGGAGGCGTCTGGACAGATCATATGCCCCGTTTGTCACGCGTAAGTGTTCGCCGTAAACCATCACCTGCTAAACCGATCCTTGTTAATTATGTCTATAATGTTTTTCTCTGTGTCTGCAGGAATAATCTGACAGTCAGCAGTCATTTTACATCATGTCCATGTGGTCTTTACGTCAACACGATTGTAAGTAGTTGCACACACAGCACCTTCCTCCGTTATATGGACACTTTGTATAATAAATCCATTATTTGACTGGTATGGGTGGAGTAGAATATAGTATGAATACATATTCTGGAATATAGTATTTTATTATTAACCAACCTTTAATCTAAGTTTGCATGTGACCATGTTGCATGTGAGTGTATATATACTAACCAGTGTTATTTTTATATCATTGAGATCGACTGTTGTAGTTTTTTTTTTTAATATTTTGAATTCATTTTTATTTTTATATTTCCCTCCTCGCCTAGAGAGTCAGAGGGGTCAAAGGTCACTGCTGTTTACTTATTAGGGTCCTATGAAATCAGTTTTATATTTTCCCATAAAAATTTTTTTCTGGATTTCTTTTTTCACTCTACCGTTTACCTTTTTCTTTTTTTTTCCAGATTTAATGGATAAATTATAAAAAAAAAATTAAAAAAAAAAAGAGAAATTTTTTATTTTTTTTTATTAAAGGTTGAACAAAAAAATAATTTGTTTAGGGAAATTTGTTTTGATTTTTTTCCCCCAAATTCCATGGTTTATTTTTGAATGTTTCCGGATTTCATTTTAATTACATTTTAAATAATCAAAAAAAATCATGTCTAATCAATTGAATTCATAAAACTGTACCAATTTAATAATTTATTAACATTTTTACAGTTATAGGGCTTTATAATCATTCTGGATTTATAATTTAATACAAATGTATTACCAAAAACAGTGGTAATCGAATGAAGGCATAAAACATTAACAACTTATTTAATCTATTAAAATGTATTTAAATTTAAAATGTAACAATTTGAAAAAAATTATTTTTAAAGTTTTAGTTATGTAGATGTTTTTTTTAAGTCTAGATATTAATTTTGTCATTTTTAGCTATTTTAGCATCTTTAGTTAAACTAAATGAAAATGGGAATTGTTGCTTTGGGAACTAGATAAAAAAAAAAAAAATCATACATGCAAATTTTTTATTTTTTTTCTCCATTTAACCAAAATGTGTTTTTCTTCATGGTTTTACCATACTCACTAAAGCAGTTTAATACGAGCATCTTCTCTCATGTGTCCACCGCAGGGTAGGAACGTTACAGCCGAGGTTTTACAGAATCTACTAGAACAACGCGTGACGGAGCACATGGAGGACTGTCTTCACAAACCCAGCTTCTCTATGGCCTGCAACACTGACGGATCACCGAACCTCATGATCAGCTGCAAGGTACTCGTATGGTTTACGTTCATGTCACATAGAGTTGGGTTTGTGTATCTTCATAATTAAGTCAACTTGAAAGCTGTGGTTTATGCATGTTTGTTGTCTGCAGGTGTGTGACTATCTGTCTGTCGTCCTGTGAGCCGTTCATCCACACTGCAGAGAGTCTGATGGATGTTTTAAATGTTGTGAATGTTATTTCTGTGAAATAAAGAATCGTTTTTAACCTTAAGATTCACTACCCTTATTTGAGAGTCATAATGTAAAATTACAGAACTGCAGGTCAAACTCTTGATTTGCCTGATCTAGAGTCTGCTATTGAGTGCATTTTGTGTTTTAAATGCGCGCACAGCCATTTATTTATCCATAAGCTGATCTAGACAGTCTCACAAAGCTGGTCAAGAACATGCTCTGGTCATTTCACATCTAAATCAGAAATAAAGCGTATTTTAGCAATATCATGATTTTTTTACGTTGTTACAAATCTCATTTTTGTTTAAATGATACTTTTGTAAGTGAAATGAAGAGTGGATTTGTTGTACTTCACAGGTGTATTCTGATTTTACGCTGATTAAAATAAAAAACATATTGCCGTAATCTTCATTGAGAACATCTATCGAGCTGCTTTATATTAATCTGACTTTTTGCATTACAGTAATAAGAACGTTGCATATAAATGAGTGTTACACAATGCAATAAATCTCAAAGGCCCAATTTTTTTTTTTCCTTGTGTAAAATACAAAGCGTCTTTCTTTGGGTGAATTGAAAGGTTTTTGATCATTTTCCACATACAAGGAAATAAAACCAGTTTGTTAACCATTTTTAGTTACTTTTTTAACGGATCAGTCTATAGTGAAGTGCTATTTATGCACCGTTGAAAAATAACTGTTTCCAAACCACTTTGACATTTCATTGTTTAGAAGTGCACAGAAGTCCTTCCTGTTTCATGCCAATTTAATAGTGTCACCTTTCAAATCGATTCATTAAATTGAAACGCATAAAAAAATTACATAATGGACAATCATGTTTTTTTGCCTTTTAGCAACATGTACTGAAATCTAGACAATCGGCCCAATATTTCCTCTGTTTTATTTCTCATGAATGTTTAGTTCACATTCTTGGTTCCTGTAAACCCCTGCGATGACATCTGAAACGTAACCGGTGTGCACATAACATATAAAATTAAATACAAAACTCTTCTGCCTTCAGACATCACATCAGAGCCAGACGAATCACAAGTTTGTGATAAATCTAGACAGAGATTATTTGCATTTGACGAAAGTGCTGAGATCGTCCAGGAACTTGATGTACTCCTGATGCTCCAGGGCCATGCTCAACTCCGTCAGCTCATCCACAAACGTGTTGTCAATGCCGCGGTCAGCCAGGAAGTCCATCAGATGGTCATACAGGGCCTAGAGAGTCAGAGAGGTCAGAGGTCACTGCTGTGCATTTGTTAGAAGCCTATGCTTTTTTTTTTCCATCGCTATTTAAATTTTTTCTGGGTTTTTCTTCCTGTTTTAATTTTCTTTCTTTTTTTCGGGATGGGTGGGGCTTCTATACAATATCATTTATACAAAATACAAATCTATACAATTCAAAAAAGAAAAGAAAATACATTTTAATTCTATTGTTTTCAATTTAATGGTTTAATTTCAATAATTAAAAAGCATGTCTAATTAATTAAATTAAAATACAATTAATAAAAATTTTCAAATGTATTACCTTTTTTACAATAATAAGCGTCTATGAAATCCATTGTATTTTTTTCCAAAATCCCTTTTTTTCCTGTTTTAATTTTTCTGGATTCCAATTGACTGGTTACATTAAATTTTAGTAATCAAAATAATCTAATAATTTGAAACACTGAAAGAGATACAATTTCACATCCATTTGTTAAAAGTTTTACAAAAATTAAGGCAATACATTTATTTTTAAATAATTCTGTATTCAGTTTTAATATTTTAAGTACATTTTAAAAATCAAAAAGCAAGTCTATGAAATGTTTCATTTTTTTCAGAAATTCTGTGTCACTATAAATAAAGGTGGTTATCAAATGAAGGCATAAAAGATTAAGAATTTATAGTTGTAGATTGCATAATTCCCTTTTTTTGGCAAACAAATTGCTGCACAACTGAGGTTTACTGTTAAATTAAAAAAAAAAGGAAAATTGTGATATTCCTAAAAATAGAAGTTTTAAGTGACTTAGAGAAGTATAGGCTTCTGGGCAACTGCAATATATTTTTTTAAGTGAAATCAAAGATTTATTTTGACCTTTGAGTTTCAGTGATAGTTTTTATCAAATGAAATGGTGAAATGCTCATGAAGTGACTTCAGTAAAGCTCTCACCCAGTCCAGAGAGTCTGTGTTGAGCGTGTAACTGGTTTCCTTCCACTCGACGTCTCCCTCCGGCTGGAAACTGACCTCACGGATGGCGAAGATGTCGCTCTCCTCCTCACCCTCACCGTGAGCGCTCTGCTCAGAAACAAAGAGCTCCAGTCAGTGAGAAATCACGCATTGTTTTCATTCTGCATGCTCTTTATGATAGCTGGACCTTCAGTCACACTAACCTAAAAATACAACAACGAGAGAAGAGCAACCCACCTCATCCTCGGGGAAATGACAGTCAAACACTAGTGAACTCTTCGCTCCTGGTTTGGTCACTTCAACCACAAAGTTAGGTGTGGAATCAATTTCAGGCTTTAAAAAAAAAAAAGGAAAAATGTGTTAAAAACATGACATGATGAGGTAATTGCAAACTTACAAGATGACTGAAAATAATTTGAAATAAACAAGCATTAAAATATTCTTATTTGAATTCACTCTCCCAAAAATTGTGCTTTTAATTTGAAGCAGGATTCATACTGATATATGAGGAAGCCTGATTTAAAAGTGTGATTTATAGACAGTAAAATCACAGAAATTAATAAACCCCATCGGCCATTTTAATAGTGAATATGCATTTTTTCAGTTATGCCAAGCTTTAGAAATTGTGAGTAAAAAATATTCAGTAACACATTATTTTACAGTGCTTATTGTGTACTTACTATAGAAATTACACAGTAAATTCTGCACAATTGTATATATATATATATATATATATATATATATATTAAAAATTTAAAACTGCTCAATGTGAAAGCCCGCAGGTGATGGAGATTTACCGCTGATTACAGAACCGGCTTTACTGATAAGATGCGCGTTAAATATCGCATGCGATTAATCATGCAGCCCTAATTTACATACATATAATAAATATACAGAGTACACACACATATATTATGTAAATAAAAACATTTATTTTGGATGCGATTAATGGTTTGACAGCACTAATATTATTATTTTTAAATCTTATAATCTCCAGAATTATATTCTGTCATTAACTGCTTTTGTTCCTCTATTGTAAGTGTCTGCTAAATGCATACATGTAAATTCATATAATGTTTACGTTCATGTTTTATAAAAAATAAAAAAATGCCATTTTAATAATTCATTTATGACTCTGCTCACACCTTTGTTGAACTTGTGATTTCATGTTGCAACCTTCATTTGAAGATAAAATCTCTGTTTCACAATTGTAACTGCATATGATGGCAACAGTTTAACAACATTAGGTTATCCTGATTTCATATTGCATTATATAATAAGCTGGTGTTGTTTGTACAGTATGAATGCATTGTGCGTGTGCTCTACCTCGTCCTCCGGACTCTTCTGCGTGTGCTCAGGATCTTCCTCCAGCTGCGGCGGGATGCTGTTGTTCACGTTGAATGTGATGGTGACTCTGCCGAACACAATCCCACAGGATTTATTACAGCAGAGCATAAATATGATCATACAAGACACTTGCTCAATGCATTTATTGCTTGTGCAACATCTGTAAAATGCATAAATCTAAATAGAATTGTTTTCTAAAGCAATAAGGCGTGTGTGCATCATTATGAACAGCAGGATTCTGATGGTCCGGATGAAACACACGATCCTTACTTTTCTCCGGACAGCGAGCGGATGAGTTTGGCCTCTGTGCCGTTGAGCTCGAGCTTCCAGCCGCCGGACATTTGAGGAAGACTCTTGTTCTTCTGGATCTTCTTTTCTTCTTTGATTTCATCAGTGAGAAACTCTGCAAACGCTTTATCACCTGCAGAATAAAGACAGAATCAATAAAACACTCCAGACAACATGCATGCATGCTCTAGTAACCAACACTAGTGAACTAGTCTCAGTGGTTAGTTCACATGACATGCTGTTCGTCTCCTGATTCAGTCTCAAGGTCACAAGTTTGACTGAAAACACCCAATGCACATAATGCAGGACATGACATCTGCTGTAACATTATAAAATATTCAAATTAACATTGAAACATTTTATTAATTCTTTCAATTAGGTTTTTATTTTCCATTTTTATTTTAATTAACTAGTCAGAAATTTAGTTCGGCGTTTTTGGTCATTTTTAGTAGTTTTTTTTATTTCATAAATCACTTTTATTTCACATTTTATTTATTTGATTCATTCATTTTTAATCCGTTTTAGTTATTTTAGTATATAAAATTTAACTAAATGAAAATGTTTCGTTAGCAACTGGCAGAAATAAAATAAGCTTAAGGCTTTTTTTTAAATAACTGAAACTACTTTTTAGTTAGTGTCTACCTTTGTGAGTTTCCATACCTTTACCATACATAATACCTTTACTATGGTACTTTTGGTTAACGTCTATACCTTTACCATGGTATTTTTTAGAAGTTAGTGTCTATACCTTTACCATGGTATTTTTTAGAAGTTAGTGTCTTTTTAGTTAACGTCTAACCCTTTACCATGTTATTTTTTAGTAGTTAGTGTCTATATTTTACCATGGTACTTTTAGTAATTAGTGTCTATATTTTACCATGGTATTTTTTAGTTAGTTTCCATACATAATACCTTTACTATGGTACTTTTTGGTTAACGTCTATACCTTTACCATGGTAGTTCGTGTGAGTGTGAAGCAGCGTTTACCCTCGGTGTGCAGACTCCCGCAGCCGCACGACACTGTGGGCAGAGCCCGCGTCGCTGTGAGCAGCCTCGGCCTGGATCCTGACGCCGGTCCGCTGTGGCTCAGGCTCCAGATGGATCTGGTGAAGGCACTGCTGAGGCGCAGCGCGGGTCTGACGGCGGCAGCGGGCGGCACGGAGGTGGAGAGCCGGGCTGCGAGCTGAACC
>NW_015536478.1:536052-568566 GCF_001515605.1 Sinocyclocheilus anshuiensis
CGCGCGGCTCACAGACTTCAGCATGACGGCGGCTGTGTTCGCTTGAGTTTAGATCGCGGATCACACTGACTGGCACACACACGTGGAGAAGGAAGGACACCGTGACCTCAGCACTCTACACCGGAAGCGCTCGGAAATTAGTTAAAAGTCCTGCACGCTGTCAACAACATAAAGAAACAGTGGAGCATGTAATATATAACTGTGCAAGGTATGATGAAGAAAGAAAGGAATTAATGTCATATTTAAACAAAAAAGCTAAGGTAAATAAGGATTTGGAATATTTATTAGGATATGATTTTAATAGAGATAGAGTAGTAGGTTACAGGATATTAATAAAATACATATATACTACTGGGTTAAGTGAAAGGATTTAAATATAGAATGCGGATGCTCTATTCTATTCTGGATCTTTAGGAGACCACGGATTTAGTCTGGAGGAGCTGAACACGCAGGAGAAGGAATGGGATGGAGCATCATCATTTATCGAATCGATGGATCGAATAATTATTTAAGTAGGAGTATTCGTGTGTTTACATGTGTAAGAATAGGAAAAGCAAAAACAAGGAAGAAATTGATTATAAATAAACCATGACTGCATAAAAGCAAAAGTAGGTGGCGATATGCGCACAGGATGCAACGCGCCAAAAAACAGAAGAAGAAGAAGAACAACACCATAAACACGTGGTTCCAGTAACTGAAAGCTGCTTAATATAAACGTTGTTATATTCTGTTTGTTTGCTTGTTGGTCTTCTTGATCAGTTATGCAGCTTTGTGGAGTTTGTAGCGAACATGTTCCTAAATACAGATGTCCAGCCTGCAGAATCAGATAGTAAGTCATTTATTCATGTTCGGTAACTGCCAGTTTATACCATAAATACCTTTATCAGCTCACTTTTGCTTTTGGAAAAAAAACAATACTGATCAAATAACACATTTCTTTTCCTTCTAGTTGTTCAGTGAGTTGCTTTAAAAGACACAGAGATGATGGTAAGTATCTACTTATATATTATATTGACATTATTTTAGATTACATTTAAAATTTACAATGTGCATTTATCCAAAGCGACTTACGTTGCATTCAGTGTTTACACTTTATCATTTCATACATTCCCTGGGAATCGAACCCATCACCATGCCGTTGCTTGCGCCACGTTTTACTGTTTGTACTTAAAAAAAACACTATTGTTGTTGTTTTTTATATTAATTTATTTTGTATATATATATATATATGTATAGACTATTATAATTATAATACCTATTATTGTATTAATTTATTTTATTATTACTAATTTAAATATTATTATTGACTGTCCTGAGCACCAAGCCAAAAATCAGTCAAAAACAAACTATTGAAGTCATTATTTTTCCTTCCTCTCATAGACTCATGTCATCCAGTTAAAGAATCAGATCCAGCCTCCAGCAGCTCGACACCAGTGAACAGCGGTGAGTAAATGATCATCACTCAGGCCTGTAACACATTTAATGCTTTATAGGTGATCAAGAGAACTTTTCTCTCCTTTTGATGATGATTTTGAACAGAAAATGAAAAGTTTCAAGTGAAATGTTTGATTTCAGTGGAACAGCCGTGGACTGTCAAGGATCTTCTTGATGAAGACAGTCAGACTGACAAAGTGCCATTACAGAAACTTCAGCAGCTGGGTATGAAATGATAAACACTCTATTCACACGATCTGTAGTGCTGTTTTTGTGAGAGATGGTTACAGATGGTTTTCATTCACACAGGTGGTTCAGAGGCGTTGAAGGGTCTGTTGAGGAATCCTCATCTCCGGCGGTTAATGATGTCTGTGGACTCGGCTGAAGATAAAGCCAAAGCCATGAAAGACGCCATGCAGGAGCCGCTGTTTGTGGAGTTTGCTGATCAGTGCTTAAAAATTATTGAACCGACAGAAACGGAGAATGACGATGATGAATTCTGATTGGATGGAACTGTCACATATGGACCGATTCCTAACACAAATGCATAAAATTTGTACAAAAATGATGTAATAATGTAAAATTTGTATTACACCAATGTCTTTTGAATGCGAACAATGTAATGCAATGCAAAAATTAAAATTTGCTGACAATGTGCTCACCCTCAGGCCAATCCAAGATGTAGGTGAGTTTGTTTCTTCATCAGTTTTGGAGAAATGTAGCATTGCATCACTTGCTCAGCAATGGATGCTCTGCAGTGAATGGGTGCCGTCAGAATGAGAGTCCAAACAGCTGATAAAAACATCACAATAATCTACAAGCAATCCACTCCAGTCCATCAGTTAACATCTCTAGAAGTCAAAAGCTGTGTGTTTGTAAGAAACAAATCCATCAAGATGTTTATACTGGAATGGGAATGGACTCTCATTCTGACGGCACCCATTCACTGCAGAGCATCCATTGCTGAGCAAGTGATGCAATGCTACATTTCTCCAAATCTGATGAAGAAACAACCTCATCTACATCTTGGATGGCCTGAGGGTGAGTATATTTTTATTTTTGGGTGAACTATTGTTAGAGTCAATCTTTGGAGTAATGACAGCATTCACGCAACGGTTTGTTCTTCAGAGGTTTGAAGAGATACTGAGAAACTGGTTTTGCCATAGATGGACCCTACTGAATTTATATTTATACCTGACAAATGAACTTTTACAATAAAATTGCTCTCAAGCTTTCTAGCATTTAGTGTTCCAAATTATTTTTGTTGATAGTGTATGTTTTCTCAACATATTGCTGCTTTGTGTTGTCACAGACACAGCAGTCAGTAATTAATTACATGGATTTTATAATTAATATTCCACACTACAGAATGTGTAAAAAAAGACACCAAAAACAGAAGAAGCCTGTAATAATCTATATTGGCATTATCAAAGCTTGACAAGGTGTTTGTTAAAGTAGTACTGTGTTGTACTAGAAAACCTGTTTACAAGTCACATGTTTTGCTGATTAATGCCCTGAGATTATAAATATACAGATATATTGATTATTTTTGGTCATAAAAGAAGTTTATGCATGCAATTAAACGTTTCAAAACCAAAAAAGGAATGCCGTGTTGTGCCTGTGAGCAGTTGCTGTTTGAAAATACATTTCAGTCTAAAACAACAAAAAGTAAAAAATCTGACAAAATGATACAGTTCGGATACAAATGCAAAAAGTGTATTAATTCAGTTTGCTTTGGTAAGAGCATCAACAGCAATGCTGAAACAATGGCTTTCCCCCAGTAGTGTTTGTGCAACGAATAAAGTTAAAAAAAGATGCCAAGGAAAGTGTACAAAACTTGTAATAATATTATGAATACTATATTCTCCAGTATCTCCCTCAGTTTTCATTATAATAACTTAATAGTATCATTAATAACATCACAATGTTTTAAAGCCTGTTATCAGTTTGTAACTGATATTGACAGAAATCAAATGAGATGTTTTAAAAATACCTGATTTTGGTATATATTAGCAGCACTTTATGAATAAAAACTGAAATTTTAGCTACAATTATCACTTTCAATCTGTGCAAGAAACATTATTTAAATTATGACAGATCATGCTAGTATAAAGTAATGGTTATAAAACGCTTTAAAGTATATACTGATTGAATGCAGCAGAATTAAAAGGCACTTGTGCTTTATGCTGAAAC
The DNA here is from genome assembly GCF_001515605.1 of Sinocyclocheilus anshuiensis. NCBI lineage: Eukaryota > Metazoa > Chordata > Actinopteri > Cypriniformes > Cyprinidae > Sinocyclocheilus > Sinocyclocheilus anshuiensis. The sequence continues at coordinate 539,680 of NW_015536478.1, forward strand.
CTGAGAGAGTAAATACAACTAAACACTGAATTGCGCTAACAATAAGGCAATAAGGCTAAATGTTTAATATCACTTAATGTAGTGTATTTGAAAGGTGCACTGATTGCATGAAAGCTTTTAACAGCATGAAATCTCAGGTTCTCTCCAGCAGGATCTGGTTGAGTCCGGTCACCACGTCTGTCTTGTGCACTGGGTGCATGTCAGCGTAGAGCAGCGGAGACCTCTGAAGATGCATCTTAATGGAGCCCTGTCAGAACAAACAGAGTTACACAGCAGTTAAAGCAATATTTCAGGTTGTTCTCAGATTAATTTGAGCATAAAAGCATGATTCACTCAAGGAAAAATCTTTATAATCTCACATCAAAATGTGTCAGGGTTATTATAGTTAACTAAAGCCATAAACATTTTTGTTCATTTTTATTTTTACACATTATTTTATACTTTTTGTACTTTATTTGACTTGTATTTGTACTGTTTTTCCTTGAAAATTAGCAGAAATAAAATACTTAAGTAAATACTTGAAGTACTAAAATAACTAAAACAAATAAATAAAAATTAATAACTTTACAGACATATTTAAAAATCTAAAAAACTAATACAAATGACAAAAACATACAATGACTAAAACTTTAACCAAAATTAAACTGAAAGCATAAGAGAAAATATAAAAAATTGAATTCAAAATATTTGTAAAAACTATAAGAGTATATCAACACTAAAATAATACAGCTCTGAGTAAACTTGATTCACAGTGTTACTGTCTACTAAAAACATTATTATTTAAAACCGTTTATAAAGTAATAAATCTAAAAAATAAAGCTAACATAAAATAGAACAAATATTACATAAAAAAAACTGAAATGAACATTAGAAATGTTACTGCGGCAATTAACTTATGTTGAAGTACTAAAACTACTAAAACAGAAATAAGCTAAATAGAAATATTAAAAAATATAAAAGCACATTACAAAATTACTACAAAAAAATTAAATACAATAGTATATAAATAATACTTTTTACAAAGTTTCATAATACATGTTCCTTGCACTTATTCACCAAGAAAAAAAACAAATCCACATTAAAATGTAATAATTTTATCTACCTCTGAGTAAACGTGATTTACACACAGTGTTATTATAGTTAACTAAATCTACAAAAAAAATGTTTACGGTAATAAAGCTAAAAATAAAGATAAAATATAATATAAATATTAGATGAAAAACAAACTTAAAACTAAGACATGTTACCTTGGCAACTAAATTAAATTAATCAGTTTAAGTTGAAGCACTAAAATTTCTAAAACTAAAATATAAATAAAAATAAGTAGAATAAAAAAAAATTACAATTATAAATGACAAAAGCACATAACAAAATTACTAAAACTTAAACTTGAAACCTGAAATTAAAATGAAAACTGAAAATATAAAAATAAATATTAATAAATACTTTAATAGTATATAAATAATACTAAAACAATGAGTGTAAGCTGTATTTCTCCTGGAATAATTCATGGTCACTCGAGATAATGAGTAAACGGTATGTTAGCAGCGTCTCTCACCCGTGGCTGAGCTCTGATAGACGCCACACCCTGGTCAAACTGGTTGGTCTTTACTTTGTATTCTCCGTGTCTGAATGGGATCTTCAGACAGGCCATCATAGACATGATCCGCTGGAAACCCGTGGCTGTCAGAGAGACGGTGATGCTGGGAGCAGAGGCCATGGCCAGACCGATGGGCCAACCTCTGACCATCACAGGCTCCTGGATGCTGGAGAGCTGCACAGAGCCTCTCTCCTTCAGCAGCTTCGGCAACACGGACGATGCTTCATTCTCCATGAAATCCTCAGCATCATCCAGCTCTGCCTCAGCTAACGCATCCATCCACGCCTATCGAGGAGGAACGCAGAAAGACAAGAAAACGGCACAAAACATGTAGAACTGAAGCTAAATCAATCAACATTTAAAGTCAGCAGGAAGTGGTGTTTATAACCCACTTTATGACACATTTCTAAAGGAAAAAGGATATATTAAAACAAACACAAAACACAAACATTTCACCATAAAGCATACCAAATAAACACAGAAACTCAAAGGTCTTTACTACAAAACAGCAAAATAAAAGTTCAGTTTGGGGACATTTTCACAAAAATATATTAATATTGTACAGTAATGACAATAATAATTCCTTTTTTTAAGGAATATCACAAAATTGCAAAACCGTGTGGCACTCAAAGCTCTTCATTACAAGTTAATATTATATACTTTAATGTACTTCTCAAAGTAATAATAATAATACAATTTATTAAAATACTTTTTAAGGAATATCACACTATTTTTCGACCATGTTTTAATTTAAACAGGAAATATCTGTTGTGCAGCACTTTGTTAGTCAAAAACTTGTTACATTTTAATTTGATTACATTTTAAAAGATTAATAAAATATAAAAAGAACTGTTATGTTTGCATTTGATTTATTTTCTTCCCTTCCAAACACCTGCCTTCATCCCTGGTATGAAACTGTCTTCACAATCCAATCAATTCCCAAAAGAGAAAATCAAGTCCTGTCCAGCATTTTATTAATAAAAATAAACATCAGCACAATGCTTACCCTCCAGCGCCTCCATTTGGTTTGGATGACTGATGCAGCTTTGTGCCATTTCTTAATCTCTCTTCTGACCAGCCAGGATCTCACACCTGTGAAAAAGATACACAGAGTTAAAAACACTATATGTGAACCTGGAGCACAAAAGCAGTCTTAAGTCACTGGGGTATATTTGTAGCAATAGCCAAAAATACATTGTATGGGTCAAAATTATAGATTTTTCTTTTATGCCAAAAACCATTAGGATATTAAGTAAAGATCATGTTCCATGAAGACATTTTGTACATTTCCTACTGTAAATATATTAAAACTTCATTTTTGATTAGTAATATGCATGCTAAGAACTTAATTTGGACAACTTTAAAGATGATTTTCTCAATATTTAGATTTTTCTGCACCCTCAGATTCCAGATTTTCAAATAGTTGTATCTCTGCCAAATATTGTCCTATCCCAACAAACCATACACAATGGAAAGCTTATTTATTCAGCTTTCAGAGGATGTATAAATCTCAATTTTGAAAAATTGATCACTGTGACTGGTTTTGTGGTCCAGGGTAACATATGATACTGTACAAATACTGGATATAGAGCCGTTTTGTCTTAAGATTTAAACTCCGACAGATGCAGATATGGAGTTTGTGATAAGCAGCATTTACTGTGAACAGAGACGCTCTGAGACACTGAAGACACGGCACACAATGAGCTGCTCACGTGTAAATGATCTGTACTATAAAATTAGTGTGGTCTGATTTGGCCTTTGGCTCTACTGATCTCAGTGAATCAGGTGTTTGGCTCAGGTAAGCTGCATCTGTTCTGTTCTGAGTTTAAGGGATAATCAGGAGGAAGTTGATCAGGTGTCAGCGTCTAGACGCACAGCAGATGTCTGCTCCTTCAGCCAGGCAGAGCTCAGAGAGAAATGCACAGTCACTGGGTCTATTCCTGAGGAATAATGTCTTCTCGCTTGTGCACTTTATCTCTTAAGCTGTCTAAAAGTGTCTACAAACACAACCAGCTTATTCCCAGCTTTAATATTTAGCAATAACTGTGAAAAGTCTAGAACAAGGTTATCTGTCATTAGGGTTGCATGATTAATTAAAATTGCAAACTGAAATTGCAATATAGCTTAATGCAATTATTAAATCGCAAAGGCAAAGTTGTAATGAGAAGCGTTTTTCAACAAAAGAGAAGCTTTGACTTTTCTTATGCGGTTTTCTGTCAAAATAAAAGTTCAATGGTTTAACGTAATGGTTAAAATGACAAACTTAAGACAGCCACAATATTATTATTGTAATTTTACTGTTGAGAACTGCATAAATAAATAAAATTCTTAAATGATTTTTTTTTTAATTTTACAGTGAAATATTACAATAGTAATATTACTTATTTTGTTTTTATTTAGTAATTTTTTTGATATTTTAATTTAGTAGTAGTAGTAGTAATAATAATAATTATTCATTTATTCATTAAATAGCCATATTGATATATAACCATTTTTTCCCCAAATTGTGCAGCCCTATTTGTTATACAACCATACTACCTGTAATCGCAAAATAAAGATGTTAAATCCTAACCTGCTTGTAAGCGGGTGGCAGCCTGTGTCCTCAGGTTACGCTGACGCGTCTGGTACCTGCGCCAGCAGCACTGGATACAGAACACCTTCTGTGAGCGCACCCTGTTCCTATGCTCCTCCAGCATCTCCAGCTGCACAACACATGATAAATTAACTACTGACATCAAGTTAAAACACATCTGACAGCTTGTGATTGCATCAGCTGAGACAGAGTAAACAGGCTGAAAGAGTTCAGTGACCTTTCAACAGCTGCCTCAGTGCAAACGGGCATTTTACAAATTGCATTACAATCATAAGTATTCAGAGTGCACGCTTTACCAGGGAGTGTGTGAGAAAGACTTTGGTCCTGCCACAGTGCACCATGTTGTTGTTGTTTGGGGCGCGTCTCTTGAAGACCACATTGAGCACATCCTCTACAGCAGATCCCAGAACAGCCTGATCACTCATCTCAGGGCCTGTGAGTGAAAGATGAGCTTTAGAAATACAGGTTTATGATACTTTTATTGTGTTTTAAGGCAAGACACTGCAAGTAAAACCAATGCATTTCATGCACTGGTCAATGTTGAGATTTTGGGGTATTTTGCTTTCATAACATGTCTTCTTTAAGACTACTGGAAAGAAAACACCCAAAATACACATTTTTAAGTGCTTTTTCAACTTTGCAATTTTATTCCTATCTAAATTCTAAAGGTTTTTACAGTATGGTTTGGTCATATATCATTTACCTGATTTATATAACAGTTTATTCTTTAAAAATAGTAATAAAAAAATATGCAAATGTATGCGTAGTTGATTAGATAATGCCTCATTTGCACATTAAACATAACATTTAAGAAAACTTGTATTACAAACAACTGTTAATACACTGTGATAAATCAATTGGGGAAGTATAATGACATTTATTAGCCGAAAACTTTACCCTGATCACCTGAAGTGTCTTGCCTTAATGCAACTGAAATCAAGCACTTTATGGTCATCTTATAGGTGCATCATGTTTAGTTAAAAGCTTGTTTTGACTCGTGGTGGGTCTAGGTATTAGAGCAGACATGTTCAGTCCTGTTCACATGAATCCACCTTCCTGTAGATTTTACTCCCAATCCTGCTCTACCACACACCTGTATTTTTCAATACCTAGCTTAGTTGGTTTAGGTGTGTTTGATTAGAGTTAGTCTCTGCAGGAAGGTAGATCTTTAGGAACGGCATTGAGCTCCCTTGGTTTATCAGAGATTTAAAACAGAATTTTATTAGTGTTCAAACAACTAATGTGCACATCTAAGAAATTCTTATCTGTATCAAATCCCACAAGCAGTGACATGAAACCACATGCAAAACAAAATTCAACCACTTGAACAAAGATCTATTCATTTCTACAAAAGACATTAGTAAGAGGGAAATAGTGAAGAGAGAAAGAAGAAAATGCAAGCAAATGCATCACTGCATGCAAAATATCCACTAAATAAGCATGCAGTAATTCACCTGTAATTCACATTATTTTAAGCACTGTGTTCATTAAAGACAGAAAGAAATGAGAGAAGGATACTGAAAGAAAAGACAGGATTCAGTTATTAAACAGGAGAACAGAAAAAACACAGTACTTTGTATGCACATCATGTTCTACGTACTGTTCGCTCGGTTCATTTGTGCAGTTAGTCTGGCGTTTGCAATCAGCCCGTATCTTTGGAAGAAACTGCCATATGGGATCCTGTACAAATAATACAAAAATAATTTAGTTTTGATTCTGAAAGGAATTCTGCAATAACATCTCTAAACTTGAGGTGATATGAAATAGACCAAATTCTGAAACGTAGTCCCGCTTCTTTTGAATTAAATTATTTGCTGTAAAATTGAGTGTATTATTTGTTAAATGTAGAGATTGAGATGTGCTTGTAGTGTTACCTGATGGGAAATCCTGCTGCACTGATGTTTATGGTTTCTACTATCCCACAGGCCTCAAGCTGAGCGATAACCTGAACGCAAACCAAAACGAGACTCACTAACCAAGCCGTGAACTATAAATCTGCAACTCTCAAGGGAATCCCAAGTGAAATCTGACAGAAATGCATCTGTTTTTCATACCTCTTCCTTTTTGAAGGTGAGCGGTCTGCAGTCGGGGTTGGGTTTGATGCAGCGCGTGTAGTGCGGCGTGGTGCTGTGCAAAATCTTCATCAGGCTTTCAAGAGAGTTCTGCATATTCACAGAAAGACAAACAAATTATTATATTAAACACAGATGCAGGTCAGTCTAAAAACAATGCAGTATCTGTATCAGTCTTCTTTAAAACTTCACCTTTGACCTGTTTGTACAATCAAAAATATAAAACGTACTGGGACAACAAAATTACAGCGGGTAAAATAAGTATTGAACACGTCACCACCATTTTTCTCAGTAAATATATTTTTAAAGGTGCCGTTGACTTGAAATGTTCACCAGATGTCGGTAACAACCCAAGTAATCCATACATACAAAGAAATCAAAACAAATAAGTTCAGAAATTAAGTTGTGTGTAATGAAATGGAATGACACAGGGAAAAAGTATTGAACACATGAAGAGAGGGAGGTGCAAAAAGGCATGGAAAGCCAAGACACCAGCTGAAATCTATCAGTAATTAGAAAGCAACCCTGCCCCTACTCAGTGGAAATTAATATTAGCTGGTTCAGTCCCAACACCTACAGTACCAGGATGATGAAGATGAAACAAGGGTGGATATTTCAGCAAGACGATGATCCCAAACACAGCCAAGGAAACTCTCAACTGGTTTCAGAGAAAGAAAATAAAGCTGCTAGAATGGCCCAGCCAATCAGCCAATGACTTGAATCCAATAGAAAATAAGAACTAAAGATCAGAGTTCATAGAAGAGGCCCACAGAAACTTCAAGATTTGAAGACTCTGTGGAAGAATGGGCCAAAATCACACCTGAGCAATGCATGCGACTATTTTCTCCATACAGGAGGCGTCTTGAGGCTGCCATTACCATTAAAGGCTTTTGTACAAAGTATTAAATAGATTTCAGTAGTTCAATACTTTTTCCCTGTGTCATTCCATTTTATTTCTGAACTTATTTGTTTTGTTTTCTTTGTATGTATGGATTACTTGGGTTGTTACTGACATCTGGTGAAAATTTCATGTCAACAGCACCTTTAGAAATATATTTACTGGGAAAAATGGTGACGTGTTCAATACTTATTTTACCCGCTGTATGTCTAATCATCTTATAATGTGAATCATAATGATTAAGAGCTAAAACACAATCATTTAAAACAACAGAAAGAAATCTTTCAATAAACAAAATGTAATACACTAACAGCTTAATTTTTTCTCTTAAAAATCTGTACCTTAAATTTGGAGACAACAGTGACCACTTTACTGTGTCCTCTAGACCCCTCGCTCTCACGGTCACCGTCAGCAAAGAGACTGTGCAGCAATGAATCCTGGGACTTCTGCAGGAGACTGATGATCTCAGGGGGAACCGGGTCCTACAGAACAAATGGACATTCAGGCACTTTATAAACTTCATTAATCCCAAAGGAAGAAATTTCAGCATAGACAAGCCACTTAGATTATGTATGCAACTACTTATATAGTTTGCACCTTGTTCTTCTCCATCATGCCCTCAATCTGGTAACTGACTTTGTCTGCATAGTGGGCCACAGTAAAATGGGGCTCTTTGCTGAGTTTGTCCCAGCTGATGCTGGCATTATCTGAGAGCTCCTTCTGCAGACGCACACGAAACTGCTTCGCATCCGATGCTCTGTTCAGACGACACTCCTGGACGACAGACAGACAGTGGCCAAAGAATCAGAAATACAGAAAGAGAAAGACAGAATGAAGAGAAAGAAAGAATAAACTCATTAGTGCTACTAAAAAAGCTCTTTCACTATGCAAGATAAAGCTATAAATAAAGGCAGGCACTACATTTGTGATGCAAATATGCATCACATCTTTTTCTGATTTCCCTCTCTGAGATAAGAAGTGCAAGCTGACCTCATTGAGCAGGGAGAAAATGCTGGAAGGACTGCCTTCAATCAGGTCCAGGCAGCCCTGGTTGTCTTGGTACCGTATGAAGGACCACTGCAGCCCCTCAGTCACATACTCCTCCTGCTGGGCCTTCAGGTAATGAGCCACAAAGTGCTGCTGCAGCTTCTCGTTAGCATAATTAATGCACAACTGCTCCAGATTGTTCAGGAGGAAGCATTCAAAACCATACACATCCAGCAGGCCTGTAGAAGACAGCAGCCAAGGATTAAAAGTGTTTTAGAAGTATTTTCATTCCATTCAGAAAAAATATATTTGATTTGACAATTCTGACTAGTAAGTAATATATTTAGCAATATATTAAAATTAAATTAGTGAATAATTAGAATTTGTACCAATGAAGTTGCACCACGTGGGATTGTCTGCACACATACTGTTGTTTATGAAAGTGACTAACCAGTCAAACAGCCTGTAAATGAAAAAAAAAAAATCAAGACTTGAAATTTGTTCATTAAAACAAATTATACTATTATACTATTTGCTTCAGCACTCTACAGCACTTGCTTTATTTAGTTTCATTATATATGAAATGCAACATAGAGAGTGTGTTTTTGTTTGTAAGCGTCTTCATAAAATGTCAAACCTAGTTCATACGACTCACTGTGCATAAATGACTTTAGCCAGACAGTCTCTGCGGACGCCGCACTCCGACTGAGTGCAAGGTTTGAGGACGCTCTGTTTGCCAGCGCGCAGAGTTCTCACGGTCAGACACGACTGCAGCTCGTCTAACGGCACCTGCAGCAGGTCAGCGGTTTTCTGCAGGAAACCTGCACACAGCATAGAGAGAGAGAACAGTGATCAACACAAACTACTAATGTCAACATATATTTTTTTAAGTAATACTTTTATTCAGCAAGGATGCATTAAATTGAAAAAGAGACAGTAAAGACATTTATAATGTTACAATAGATTTCTATTTCAAACAAATGCTGCTCTTTTGAATTTTCTATTCATCAAAGAATCCTGAAAAATAAAATGTATCATGGTTTCCACAAAAATATGGAAGAGCACAACTGTTTTCAACATTGATAATAATTAGAAATGTTTCTTGAACAGCAAATCAACATATTAGAATGATTTCTGAAGGATCATGTGACACTGAAGACTGGAGTAATGATGCTGAAAATTCACAGCAATAAATAACATTTTACAATATATTCACATTTCACAGTTAAATTGTAATAATATTTCACAATATTATGGTTTTTACTGATCAGATAAATTCAGCCTTGTAGAGCAGAAGATACTTCTTTCAAAAATATTAGAAATTGTTACCGACACCAACATTTTGACCAGTAGTGTTTAGAGCAAAGTGCCACAGTGAATTGCTGGTGAGAGGAGGAATGTAATAGGGACACGTCACAGCCCAGAAATAAACTTGTATCATCCATAAAAGTACTTTGCCTCATCATGTCTGGAATATGCATCTTGCCTAATTCACTGTCATAACTTAGCTTTTTATATAAACAATACAGCAGAAACACATCACACCTTTTGAGTGTCCATCAAGATCACATGGCTGAGCCTCTTCTGATGCAGGACTGAAGTCCACATTCCCCAGCTGCAGAAGACCTGCAAGGATCTTTGCAAAAGGACAACAATCATGTCATTTTACAAACTACAGTATAATATTTTTTTTCCCAAAAATTCTTCCATTAACAAAGTAGTTTACACTTAAGTTTCTTGTCTACTGTGCAGTCTTATTTTGGTGCATGACTCCACATAACTTACATCAAAAACTACATGATGATTCACATTCATAAATCAAAAGGTTAATTTATGTATAGGTGAGTGAAGTAATTTAGTGTCTCTACCCACTATTTATATAAATACGGTCTTTATAACATGATTACGGTCATTTAACAAGTTCAATTAATTAGTCCAAACAACTGAGTGTATTCAGTATCTAAAAACATAACAATCAAACACCAACCAACATGGATACCATTCACCTCCAATCATCATTGAGGTTTTGATATAATTTTACCATTATCACTTACCCTAAAAATCTGTCCGTTTCCCCTCATCAATGCCAAGGTTGATCATGGCTTCCACCATCTCTTGCAAACAGTCTTCTGCTCAGACACAAACAAACAGAATGCAAAATGTCCACCAACCAACATGGATACCATTCATCTCCAATCATCATTGAGGTTTTGATATAATTTTACCATTATCACTTACCCTAAAAATCTGTGTCCGTTTCCCCTCATCAATGCCAAGGTTGATCATGGCTTCCACCATCTCTTGCAAACAGTCTTCTGCTCAGACACAAACAAACAGAATGCAAAATGTCAATATCACAGTGCCTCCTCAAATTCCTCATAAAAGTGACTTTCATGCTTCAAAATACAAATTCTTGAAGTACAATCCTTGCCTTCTAAGGTTTTCTCAGCATGTGGCAACCAAGCAAAGTCTTGCTCCAAAGGCAGCATCCATTCCAGTCTCTGTTTCTCTGTGGCTCCTTTCATCATCTTCAAATAAAACCAATAATAAACAACCAACATACACACCAACATAGAATTACCGTATTACTGGAAATAATCAAATAAAATATATAAGCCCATTTCCACCGCAGGAACTTTCCCCGGGAACTAGCGATTTTGGGGCGGTACTGGTGTGTTTCCACCGCAGCAACGAGGATCTAAATAAAGTTCCAGGTAAAAATTTGCCCCTCAGAAAGCCCCTGCTCCACTTACACCTCGCGGTAGTACTTTTTCAAAGGTCAGGAAATTTTGGGGGTGGGACTTGGGCGCTGAACATGCTGATTGGTTGAGTTCATGCAGCATTGTATTTCAACCACCATTTATTCGTATAATTTTCAAAATATTACTGTTATTGAATCAGAATGAGCTTTATTGCCAGGTACAAAGGTGCATCCACCTACTTGACTTGCGCTCTGTCTCAACTTTCAGCTCGCGCATGCGCTGTTGTACGCGGACCGTCCGCGCGGTCTCAAAAAATTGCCTGCACGTGGACGGGGTGCGCGGCTGTCATGCGCTGTTGTACGCGGACCGTCCAGGCGGTCTCAAAAAATTGCCTGCACCCGGACGATGACGAAAATGACCTAATGCTGACAGTGCGCGGACGCGGAAGTATACTTTTAGACAGAACTGTTAACGACAACAGCGAACAAGAGGGAGAATGTGAGCACTGTGTGCTCAGGTGCTGCTGCTCTCGGCGTCGTCAAAATAAAAGTCCGATGGCGATATATCGGTCAACCCCTAGTCTCATGAATCTACTATTTGTTCCAGGTCATATCGTTTTGGCTGAGCACAAAGTTATGTTTCATAACTTTATATACTTATATAAATGTAAATATATTTATATATTTGTAACTTTATTAAAATGAAAATGAAAAGAGGCAATTCTGTTTGATTTAATTTTTTTTTTTCATTGTAATGTATGTACGTTCCCTGAACTACATTTCTGCGGCTATTAATAGACCATGTTTAAATGAAAACGAAAAGAGACAGTGGTGTTTGACATCATATTTCGTCTTATTGTAAATACAGTGAGGAAAACTGCAGTAGCCAAGGCGAGCTGACTGACGTTATCAAGTGCATTGCTGTTCCATTTGCAGAATTACTGGACTTGCGTTGTCCCGTCCCCGGGAGTTCACACTCCCAAGTCGAACTTGCGAAGTCCAAACTACCAAGGACACAAGTCCGAAATTTGCGTACTTGGTATTGAGAAACGGCCCTGGACTGGGAGGAGCAGTCGCGTGCAGTCCTACGTCACCAGACTATTTGTCTAATTTTCACTGTACTTTAGGCCACGATGGAAACACAGACAGCAACAGGTCTGGGGAAAATTTTTCCAGGTAATTTCAGGTGGAAAAGTGGCTTATGACAGTATATACTTTGGTAGTATTTTTATTCCTGGTTAATTCTATGAATGCAGTCTCTTAATTTACCAGGTAGAATATGTGAAAATTTCTCTCATTTGGTGCTTGGAAAGCCACTCTGGTCTTCTCCAAAAGATACGTCTGCACTGATGCCCCAACCAGCAGTTGAGAGCTGCATTAAAAAAAAATCACATACCTTTACACCAATCACAAGATTCTCCAAGTTCATTTCCATGTGTGAAACAAAGTGAAAGCAAAACTGACCCGTTGAGCTGAAGCTGAATGTATTTTCCAAAGCGACTGCTGTTGCTATTGCGTAAAGTGCAGGCATTCCCTGGGGAAGAAGGAAAAGGAAAATAAAGGCTTTTAGAAAGCATGTAATGAAGATATCACAGATCTTCAGAGAGGAAATGAGACTGAAACATCAACTGATCCCTGTATTTCTCACCAAACGCCTCCATGACTGGGTTAGAGTCCAGTACTCGTCTTTCTATCTTCTCTACGGTGTCCTGGCACTTCTGAGAAGAGGTGGCTACAGTGGCATAATACTTCATCAGACAGCGTGACGTCCATGTCTGAGGAGATATTTAATAAAGGAGATGTGGTCTAAATCATGTTGAGATTTGACTGTTTTCAGATCAGTCCTAAACTTAGTACTGTATGTATTTGAAATATTGAGCTTGACCGTTCATTTAAAAACTGTAAATAATGAGAAATCATAATTTCCTTTATTTTTAGAGACTTTACTGAAACATATAGCAAAAAAGGCTTTCTAAACTTCTAAAGTTAAAAACTAGCAGTGGGTTTATTTTGAACAGGTGTGTTTTGGTAACTGTAATCTGATCTGAACAGTTTGAGCAGCACATTTCAGCTGGGAATGTTTTATGAATCTGTCACAATGTGATGCAGATTTACAAAGTGACTGGCACTTAAGAATAGAGCAACTCAGAGTAAAGCACTGAGATGTTTACATAGAGCTAGGCCTGTTTTTGGACCCCTTTAATATAATATCATGCCGCAGCTGTAAAACATAAGCATTGGAAAACATGATCTACGAAATTACACCAAACAAACATCACTTACCTTCCCAGCTCCACTTTCTCCAGAGACGACCAGCGATTGGTTCATGGGCTCCACCTGGCCCTGCACGTTCCTATAAGCCTCTTCTGCTACGATGAAGATGTGTGGCTTAAACTCCTGTGTACAAAAAGATGCTGTAACATTGCTTTCTGTATAACAGTGCTTTCTGTAATTCAGGTTGAGATGGCAAATGCTTCAGTGCATATAATCAAAGTTTAAGGCAAGTCATGTCACTCGGCGGCCATCTTTGAAACGCCTCTCGGGCATGCAAGTGCCGTTCGATAGAGCAGCCATATTGAGCGTTGCATTTTTCCCCATTCAAAACTATACGAGTGACACGTCTTGTGTATTCTATAGTCTTTGATATAATATAACCTGCCTTTACCTGTTTCAAAAAATGTCCTTAAATGTTTAGTCAATATCTAGAGGGGCCACAGTTTATTTTTATCTAACTTCCTGATTTGCAATTTTTTCATTAACATTCTTTGATGTCAAAATAAACATGCAGTGCAAAGTATTGTCAAAAGTTCAAACCTCATAAATAATAAAATAATAGCTTACATTTTACTTTAATTATTGTGCAAGTTAATGATAAGGTGACAACAACATGTAACAAAAAACACAGATTGTTTGGTGCTGTATTAAATATAAAGTTAAAGACTGACTCATTAACTTTACATTTAATACCACTGAACCTGCAGCTTACTGAACAGACCAGGTGTGCAAACATTGTTTTGACACTGTCCTCTGCTATGCTAAAAGACAAATGGATTGACTAAACATCGTCCTGTCATCTGTTATGCAATAAAAGCATTTGAAAGGGAGGTACAGATCTCTTGTTTCAAAAGACAACATTTAAAACCCAAACAACTAGGGGTGGGTGGTATGACCAAAACCTTCATCTCATGGTTGAGTAATTTTATATCATAATGGTAGATAATTACAACATAGTTGTTTTTGCTTCATTCAACAAATTTTACTAGGGCTGGGCGATTTGGCAAAAAAATTAAAATCTAAATTTTTTTCAGAACATTTGACCGATTCTCAAATTTTTTTACGATTTTTAACTAGTCAACTTAAAAATGTAACTACAACATGATTCAAGTAACTTTTTCTTTATTAACCCTCTAGTTAAAGAAAATTCTATTCCAAGTGCACCACACATGAAGTTGTCAACATGATGTAAATGTTAAACAAATCACTTGTTAAATATCTTTGCAGAAACGATGCATGAACTACAACTAGCCTGCATATTGTACAAACTTGTCTTATACATATTAGGTGTTCAGAAATAATACGAGGAAAATGCTTTAAAAAAAATCTCAAGTCAAGGTAATTCAAATTCAAAATGACTTAAGGTATAACACAAGTAGACTATTATTAACTATAAATGTTCTGTAAAAACAACAGCAGCTTTCAGCCTGTCACCATGATGCAAACATGAAATATCAGACATACAGTAGTAGTTAGTTTTTTTTATTCGATTGCGCTGCTTTTCGATTGTTTTTTCTATGTAAACATGGACGTGTTTGACTGTTGCGCTCGCGTCTCTTGCAGCGTCTCATTCATGAAACGGCAGTCTAAAAACGCAGCGCTCAAATGAACATAAGTTCACTCCCATCTTCTTGCATTTTTTTTTCCTATTCCACTGCCCACGTCGCATCTTTATCATCACAAAAGCGTATTCTGTGTGAATGGCGCCTCGTGATATGAGCGGGTACACTTCACATGTAAGCGGTTGGATCATTCTTTTCTAATTCTAACGTTTGGTAATATTTCTATTCGCGATTCCTCGATTTCTAAAAAATAAAATCGTGGCAAAACATTAAATTCGAATTAATCGATAAAATCGCCCAGCCCTATTGAACCAAAAAATATTTCATTTATTACTTACATAGTCAATCAATAATGCCTGTTTTTGATACATCTGATGATAATCCAGTAAACTAAATACTTCAGGTTGGTTTAGTCACTTTTTGGTGACTAAATTTTATAGCAAAACCAAACCAGTTGACATATTTCTACCAATGCACGGAATGAGGAATCAGACCACTAATATGACCATAAAAACCTCATTGTATTTAAGGCATATTTATGGCTTCCACACTAAAGCATTTGTAACTTCCATATTTTTACGTTGGAGATGTACTGACAGACTTGAGCGTGTTTACCTGAGGTTGAGGAGCGGAGTGATATTCCCTCATCACATCCAGAGAGTACAGGTGAGGAATGGGCTGGAAGGGGTTGAGGGCGACCAGCGTGCAGCCAGCATGCGTGTAGAAAACCTTTGCGCTGTACCTAGCCTGCAGACATTTCAGCACTGCCAAACACAAAACACCACAGCTGTAATTCAACACTGACTCACAATAGGACATTTAGGACGGTTATGGAAGCTTGTTTCTGCCACAGAATAAAAATATAATAACGACTCACAATTCTGACTTTTTTCCTTGCAATTCTGAGTTTCTTGTGATTCTGAGTAAAAAATTCTGAATTGCAAGATGTTAACTCGCAAATGTGAAAATAAAGTCAAAATTGTAAGATAAAAAGTCGCAATTACATTTTGATGTGATGTGATATGACTATCAATATTATGAATCAGAATTCAAGCTCCAATCTAGAATTTCACAGGCTAGAACTAAAATCAGACGAGAATATTGTAATGTGGAAGAATATCCTATCATCTGAATTGGGGAAGAAAAAAATCTTGACATTATTCACTTGCAATTAACATCATAAGGCCAATGAAGAAAAATGACCAATATTTACAGACATATATCCCAAGCGCTTTTGCACAATGTACCTGTAGAAGGCGTAACCGGGTTGACTTTAGTGAGATCATCGTACGTGTGAAGTTCAGCTTCATTGATAAGGAAGTCTCTGATGTCCCCTTCCAGTGAATCATTGAGAGATTTCCTGAGGTCCTGGGTTCTGTCTTTCAGTCCATGTACCTGCATGATGCAATTAATAAAGAATAGGCTCCATTTACTATACAGATGCAGCAATCCAATTTAGAAATGTTTCATAAGTACAAGCCCTGATGCCAATTCAACCACATCTTGACATTTCAATAGCAAACTTGATCTTCAGAAAATGTCAACAATTTTTCATTTTCTTTAAGAGTCCTCCATTCATAATATTCTTGTCTGAATCGGGAGAGAAATATACACACTTGCACGGATCTGAGAGGACAACAGGGGGTGGACTTTTCCACTGGAGGATGCATAATTATGGGTTATGGACTTCATGTTTTGGCCAGAATTGATGGTTTGAAGTTAAAAACATCTTAATGGATTTGTTTCTTACAAACATGTAGGCCTAGCTCTTTACTTTACAAGATGTTAACCGATGGACTGGAGTGGTGTGGATTATTGTGATATTTTTATCAGCTGTTTGGACTCTCATTCTGACGGCACCCATTCGCTGCAGAGGATCCATTGGTGAGCAAGTGATGGAATGCTATATTTCTCCAAATCTGATGAAGAAACAAACTCATCTACATATTGGATGGCCTAAGGGTGAATACATTTTCAGGAAATTTTCATTTTGTGGTGAACTATGATGAACACATCCTTTCAGAGCCATGTATGCAACTGTATATTACACAATGCACAATACCATAGTTAAGCTTGCTTTATGTCAGATGTGTTTATGCATGACATCAAAGGAAAGAGCTTTTTACATTTATCAAGCCACTACATATGCTTGTCATATTTCCAACACCTTTGGTTGACAACTTGAGATTTGACTAATTGCTTGTACTATTCCTCATTTGAAAGACAAAGCAAATGCTGAGCAACAATAGAGTAAGAACATTTTCCAAATATAACACGCCTGGACTTCATCACAAAAATGTCAGGAATAATCAGAGATGCGTAATTACACATCCTTCCTCTGACGCTGCTGTGAATCCATATGCTCTGATGAGAGCATGTGCTGAGAAGGGTCAGGACATGCTGAAGACAAGCTAATAATACACACTGTCTGCTGGACAGGCCTGCTCCTAATCCAATAACAAGCACAGGCAAACGACAACAAGACTGGGAATCTGAACTGACTGGAGAGCATCTTAAAAACAAATAGTGGTAAGAGACTTTGGTTAGTACAGAGATCACACAGATCAGTTAAACACAAAACATTTGTAACGAGACTAGGCCTGTCACAATAACAACTTTTTGTTGTGTGATATATTGCCCCAGAAATAATTGCGATAAGCGATATTATTGTCATTTTAAAGACCATTTTATGCCACTGAATATATAATCATAATGTAACAGCATAATAATGCAAGAAGGCCTACACACTTCCAAATGACAACAAACTTTTAATTTTTAAGAATATTTAGATCATAGAAATTAAGTATAAAAATATTAGATAACTTAAAAAACTTGAATAAATAGTAAATAAACATTTTCTAACAAAAAGTGCAAAGTAACAAGTAGAAAAAAAGAAAAATTCACAAAGAACTTCTATGGAGATTTTTCCATCTACAGATTTTTCCTGACCTTTTTTTCTCAGTAAATTAAGGGTGCACACTATTGCTGAAAAACACAATCACTACTTAGCAGTCAGATGTCCGTATGCACAAAGGCACAGATCCCTAAACAAGGCCATATCTGCAGATGAAACTTTTTTTTGTAGAAGCATTTTTTTATTTGAACTAGCACCTCATGACTACACGTTATGTACGAGAAGCTGCAAAAGACACAGGCGCAAGTGGAATGTACAAAACATGGTGACATACATTTTTAAGTAACTATAATGGGCGATATATTGCGTCCCCAAAAATGATTGAGGTCATGTACATATATTGCACGATAAATCGATATATTGATTATTGCGACAGGCCTAAACGAGACAATTACAGATTCCCATAGAATTGATCCTATTTAATCCGTCAGGAACTTTCCGTTCCAACACTTGAGTCAATGCATGAATCATAATGACCCAGAACAAAACAGATGATGACTGTATCTGCGCCAGGGGCTGCAGGCATGAGAAACACTGCATGGCACAACAAACCAACTGCATTATTCACACTTAACAGTAAACCAAATTTAATAACTGAGGGTGACCTTTGATGCTGCAACTAAATAAATGTATCAAACCATATGAACACAGACAATATAAAATATAGTGCTAAAACACACCTCTTCATTTACTCCAAAACAAGTTGCAGGTTCCCTTTGGAATGACGTCATATAACTTTGTTATGCCAAAAAAAGGCGCGTCTGAAATGTTCAGGTTTTGCGCATGCTCAGATTAGGCTGACCTGCGGAATAATCTGAGTATGTTCTTCAGATTAACTGCACCGCTGCTTAATCCCACAATGACAACACGAGCCACGTCAATGAACATGCAAATGAGGGAACACCGGAAAAACAAGACAGTTCAAATGAGTGATTAGAAATAATCACTGTAAATCACTTTATTAACAGTTATTGTTCAGCTCAATAGAAAATTAGTCCCTAGTCATCTAAGTAATACCCATTTAGGGTGGCATTAAAGGGATAGTTCACCCAAAAATTTAAATTTGGTGTTTATCTGCTTTATTTGACCTCAACCATAACTTCAGAGCGAGCAGGCTCAGAAGTTGGGAATACGTGGAAAGTCACCACTCCAGAATGAGTTTGTGAATAAGTCGGTTTGAACAATCCGGATAAGTGCAAGTAAGTACCATTTTGATTAGCCGTTGTACCTTGTACCTATAACAATGAGTGACGTATACGCGCGAGAGATCACTTCCGGCGCTTGCGTAAACTACGCCAGAGCGCGTACACACCTCACGCACCGGATGCCGTGCGCGTGCCCAAAGACAGTTGGACATAGTGGTGTATTAGAGGTAAAATATTACATAAATACTATTCGGTTTCTCGCACAAACCGATCGTTTCGTGTCTTAGGACATCAATGTGTCGTCACGAGCCGCAGGGTTTAATTTGGATTTGTCTGTGCATGTTTTTTTTAACTCTCATAGATTTTGTTACCATTGCCATGCATTATACGACTGACAGGCTGCAACGGCTGGAGTTAAAAATCTCCGTTTGTGTTCTACTGAAGAAACAAAGTCACCTACATCTTGGATGCCCTGGGGGTAAGCAGATAAACACCAAATTTAAATTTTTGGGTGAACTATCCCTTTAATCAAGCATGTTACTTCCCTTAAAAATAAAATATTTATTACCGGAATAAATAGGGAGCAATTCGAGAATATAATTCTGAACGTTTAGTATATGTATTTCTTGTCACAAAAATATAGGGCCTACGTTAAACTGTTTTGGGGCATGTAACTGTTAAATTAACTGTTAGCATTGTAATACCACGGTGTTCTTTACAGAACCTATGGAACATAAACCACCATTATACAGTATTTTTGTAACGGGCTGCTTTCAGATAAACATGTTAATTTGTCAGTTTAACTTGTTTTTGTAGATAATACAATTTAAATCTAAAACTTTGATATGCATAAAGAAAAAGTGAGGTAAAAAGTGTTAAATGAGCAGTAAATAATACAATTTGTGTACCTTTTCCTTCTGGCGGTTTGGTCTTCCAGCTTTTTCCAAACTCCTGAATGTCCCCTCAGAACTGTTAACGGTCGAAACGTCTTTATTTCTGAATAAAAGCTTCTGTTTGACATTCGCCATGAGTGTAAACGTTAGGAAGACACGTTTCGCTGTATTTACGGTGTTATATCGCTGCCATTAGATTGATATTTTATGAGTTATGTTTTGTTTCTTCAGCCAGGACAAATCTCCCACCACAGCAGCAGCGGCTAATGACACGCGCAGCGACGTCTCGCATTTCAGACGCAAGGAAAAGGTCCCGCCCCATTCAGTGACGTTTACCTCTAAGCCACGCCCAATGCGGAAAAGAAACATCGCAACCCCAATGTGTGGCTACAGTTTGTTATAAAGTGAGGATTATTACAGAAGAATGAACGATTTGTAAGACGAATGTTTATTTTTACTATTTAATAAAGAGATACAAGTACAGTAAGTATAGATATATGGGAGTCCATGTTTCGTGTGCTAAACCGGTTTATCCTGACAGGCCACTGCTGTAATGTTGATCTCTGCAGTTTAGTCTAACCTAACCTGATTTATCTAATGTCCACACATCACACGGGACGAGGTAGGTCACATTTCCTAATATCCATACTATAAAGAGCTTTAATAAATATGTGTCTTGATTGAATTGCTTTAATACTCTCTGGAATTATTTGAATATAAACCTTTGAGATCAAAACTTCCACTGCATCCTAATGGTAAATTGTAGGTGATTGATTTAATTTAGTCATTCTGAGGTGTGTGTGTGTGTGTGGTTGCATGTATGTATGCATGTATGTATTTCTACAGTCTATATCTATCTATCTATCTATCTAAAAAAATAGGAAACTATAATTGGAAAATAATGTTAAAAAATGCATTTTAAACAAATGTTTCATGTAGTCTTTTAATTAAATTATTTTCTAACTAATATGTGATCATATAGACAGCATGCATAGTAATTATAAAAGAATTTTAAATGCTGCTTGAATTTTAAAAGTCTTTTAATTAAATTTTAATTAAAATTAAGCCCTAAAACAGTATGAAAGCAATTGTAAAAGAATTAGAAACAATGAATTAATATTTAAGCAAATATTTAATATAGTCTTTTAATTAAATAATATTTCAACTAATATGTGATCATAAAAACCGCATGCATACTAATTATAAAAAATTTAACTAATATTCCTTTTATTTAATACGATTATATAATTAATTCACTAATATTAAGTCATAAACTATTAGATAAAATAGTTTTAAAATATAAAAAAAACATAGTTATGTTAATATATTAGAAAAATAAATGTAGTCTTTTAGTTAGGCCTAAAAAATATTTCAACTAATATGAAGTCATAAAAATCTATATCTATCTATCTATCTTAAAATATAAAACTGTAAAATCAGTAAAGTGTGCACACATTTTTTTTAACTGATTTATATATATATATATATACTCACACACACTATGTGTGTGTTCTGTATCAACTAACAGTCTATGTTTGTACTTCACTTATTTTCACGCTTGTCTCTTTTTACAGACAATGGCATCGGAAGAAGTAAAAGTTGCATTTGTCAGCAATCACAATGGGACGACCCTTACGGAGGTTTCGCTGGGATCCCTCTTAGCCCCGCTGTGTTTTCTCAGCCGAGGTCTGTTCCTGATAGTCTTCCACCTTGGAAAAGGGGTTCTTCCGTTCTCCTGGGGAACCCATCTCCTGCTGGACTTCACGGCACTAATAATGCCTCTGGTCCTGTCATGCACCGCACTGAGCGACATCCTTCACTTTGTCATCATGGGCATCGCTGTAGTTGACTTAGTTGTCCTATACCTCGTTTACAAGAACGGAAAGCATCCAAGCTTTCAAGGTTCCCTTTACAGTACAATTGACAGGTTTGTGCAAAGCAGAGTAGAATCCAACCTGGTCCCGTTTGTGACCGTGTTTCGAGTTCTGGTCAACATGAAGACCGCCATAAGCATTTTGGCTGTCGATTTCAGTGTCTTCCCAAGACGTTATGCAAAAACAGAGATGTATGGAACAGGGGTGATGGATTTCGGCGTCGGAGCGTATGTAATGGCCAATGCGTTGGTGTGTCCTGAAGCAAGAGGAAAGGACATTCAAGGCTCGAAGATCAGTCATGTGTTTAAACAGTTGATTTCCGTCTGGCCGTTGGTCTTGTTAGGGTTTGTGAGACTTGCGAGCGTCAAATCATCAGGCTACCACGAGCATGTGACAGAGTATGGAGTTCACTGGAACTTCTTCTTCACGTTAGCCATCGTCAGAGTGGTGGCGTCCGCACTTCTGGCTCTTTTTCCTGTGGACGCCTCATGGCTTCTTGCTCTTCTCATTGGTGGAACCTACCAGGTTGTTTTGGAGACAACAGGTCTGAAGTCCTTCCTCATTCACAATAGCGAGCGCACAGGCTTTCTGCAGGCAAACAGAGAGGGCATCTTCTCAGTTGTGGGTTACATCGCCATCTATATGGCTGGGGTTCAGGTTGGCCGTTACCTCATGCAGAGCAGAAATTTGGTTAAAGACTGGATCAGAGTGATCCGTAACCTTCTGTTAACCAGTTTTGGGTTGTTCTTCAGTCTTTACATATGCCAGATATGCACTGAGCCAGTGTCACGCAGAATGGCCAATCTTTCCTTCTGTATTTGGACTGTAGCACAGGCTTTATTCTTTCTCTCATGCCTCAGCATTGCTGATTTACTGCTACTTTTTTCTAAAGCCATCTCTAATTTTTCATTTGTGTCTGCATCGTGGTGTCCGTATCAAAACAAGAAGTCATTACCAGATGAGAAAATGAGAAAAAATATGGATGCATTATGCCTAGTACAGTCTGTTAACCGGAATCAGTTGTTATATTTCCTACTTGCAAATACCATGACTGGTTTGACCAATGTGTTAATCGACACTCTGAACAGCAATGATGTTTTAGCTGTAAGTGTTTTGCTCTTGTATATGTTTATGAATAGCTTAGTCATATTCATATTGCATATCAATAAAATAACCATTAAGTTCTGGTAAACACCCTTTCATTTAGTTTCAGATTACACTGTATTTTTCTTTCTTTCTTTTTTTTGAATGGCTCTCGCAAAACTGCTGTGAAATACACTGTATATTGTTTGCATAGTTCAAATAAAATTGAATGTGTAATTTGTAAATATACTGCTACTGTGTATTACATATGAGATATGAATACATAGATTTATTTCATGTTAACAGTAGAACAGAAGATTTTTGTGCCGCAATCGGCCAACTTTTTCCATGAGTTTAATCGTCTTTGTGCCTTTGCAGTTCACGATGTAGATAGCCTGTGTGGTGAATTGATTAAAAACATTCCATGTAGTAATTTATTTAATTGATTATGAAAGGTGCATGCATTATAATTATAAAAGAATTTGGAAAATGCTAATGTTTGCTAATATTCCTTTTAATTAATATTAAGTCTAATATTAATTAATTAATTGAAATTAAAATGAATTCATATTAAAACGATATGAAAAATAATTGTAAAAGAATAAGAAAATTAAGCAAATATTTCATGTATTCTTTTATAGAAATATTCTAACTAACATAAAATAAAAAAATGCATGCATGCATACTAATTATAAGAATTTAAAAAAATATATGAATCAAACTTTTATTTAAATAATAAAACAATATGAAAATAATTGTGAAAGAATTAGAAGAAATGCAATTTAAGCAAACATTTAATGTAGTCATTTAATTAAATAATATTTCAACCAAAATGCGATCATAAAAATAGCATGCATGCTAATTATAAAGAATTCTGATTCTGTCTTTTAATTAGACTTTAATATTAAGTCATAAAACTATATGGAAAATAAGTATAAAATAATAAATAAAAAATGCATTTAAACAAATATTTCATTTTAATTAAATAATACTTTAACTAACGTGATAAATACTGCGTACATATACCAATTATAAAAGAATTATAAAAAGACAGATTTTTGCTAATGATACAAAGTCGTTTAACTAGACATTTATTTAATATTAAGTCATAAAACTATATGAAAGATAGTTGTCAAAGATTTAGAAAAATGCATTTTAACTATTTAATTAATTGATATTTAAGTAATATTTTAATTAATAGTTAATCAGCAAATATACGATCATAAAAATCGATTAACTTTTAGATGAACTTAGCATATTATATGATCTACCTATAATTAAATTATGTTTCTTCTGCTTTCTCTCAAATAATAATCTCCACCCATGTGTCAATCAAACTGCACACATGACGTCAAGCCCTCGGAGCCCGGATCTTCTTTTCTGACGTATCCGGGGGGTCAAAGGTCATAGAACGTTCGCCTGCCACATACGCCTCTGTCGCACTTGTTTGTTTTTGTCCAAAAAAAAAGAAACAACCTTCGGAAACAGGTGAGTACGACAGCTGCAACTTGATATGTGTGCATCTAGTCGCTCTTTCGAGTGCAGTAACGGCAGAAAAGTAACGCCACGGGAAAGATAAACCCGGAATTGGTCGAGTTAATGCTGAGGGTGTCAGTCCGTAAGTCAAAGTAGATCTTTGACAGGACACTTTTGAATTTAAAAAGCATGTATTGTTTTAAAAGTACATTTGCACCCTGTTTAGCTTGCAATAAAACATGCTTTGCTAGGTTTAAAGTTGCCGTGCAGCTCCCTCAGGCAAGCTACTGACAGAACTAACGTTAGCATGCTAATCAGCTCGATAAAAAGTTTCACAGGTTAGCCGTGCGCTAACTTGACTTCGACACTCAAAATTATCTCTTTTTTTTTGTAACATCATCTCAGATGCCATCCCTGTAGCATTAGATATGTCGAAATGACTCGTTTAAGTTGCTCTACATGTGGGTGCGAGCATTTCGCTGGCTAACAGGCTAATTAGCGTAACTTATGTGTCATTGGAGGGAACATGAGTGCAATTATTACAGCTCTGATTATTCAACTGTTGCCATGACTACCAGACTGTCAAGATTATTTAATATGAATATGATCTGAAATGTGTTTTTAGATATTTTAGAGCTTTGAGAGGCTGGTTTGGTGGCTGTTTAGCTGCTCATTGTTAGCACGTTATGTGGCTTGACCTCTTCATACTTGCACCTCTGATAAAGGAGTTACTGCATTTATTTGACACTTCTGTAAGAGTGTTTCATTCAGATTGGGGTGTAGACTAGAGCTGGGGATAGTAAGGGTTTAAGGTAGGGATGCACTGATAGGATTTCTTTGTCTGATACGATACCGATTTTAACAAACAACTATGGGCCGATACCGATATTGGTCAATTGCATAAAACAGAAACGAAAAAAATATCGATCGGTTCACTCCGAGCAGAATTGGTATTTAAACGTTTCTGTTCCTGCGTTCCTCTGTATTATTACATTCCGAAATCGGTTTGAGTAGAAAAAATACTGGTTAATAACATTATTTTTTAAACTTTTTCTTTGCCTATAATAATAGAGTACAGCATTTTCTTTACTTAAAAAGAAAAAAACACGAGGGTCTTGATCTGGTAGCCTATCTTGCGCATAGTCCTAGCCAATACAGCATCATCTTTTCTAGATTTTGACCAAATGTATTAAACAAAAGAAAATACTGTCAACGCTTTAAAGACATTAAAGTAGGCCTATTTTAGATATTAAAACATGTTTGCAGCATGGATCAAAAAACGCTACTATTATAAGCGTTTTGAGAGGGAAAAGCAGCCTAAATTAATAGACTGTACGTCGCATTTTATTATTAATATATTATTATTTTATTACTATTATTCAGAAATAATGTAGGCTAAAACACCGGTATATAAAGCAAAACATTTACAAACACAATTAGGCTATTTTAGTTCCCTTCTCTCCACAACAAATCCTCTAAAGTTGTAAGCCAAAACGAATTAATTTAAAAGCAAAACTGAAGCCTACCTCTATCATTCTGCACGAATCCAAATGTTTCCATATTCACGATGTGTCTGGATGCTAAAATATTATTTATTATGTAAACTATAGGCTTTGTTCTTCACTCGCATTTTCGACATAAAACATCATCCTTTACATAGGCTATAACAGCACAGTGAGGCGGTGGTTACACTGAACGGCTCAGACTGTACTACAGTGTACTACGGACTATTTAAATTGAGCAGTGTAGCTTTTTATGTATCTTTAACTGTATTATATTTTGATAATGAACAGGCTGCGATGTCAAGTTAGCAAAAATATGTTGTATGTGCGTGTGAGTCGCTGATGCGATTCAAAACTGTAAAGCTTTTGCAAAATAAAGAAACCGGCTTTCCTTTCCGTGAACTTCGGAGAACTAATCATTACAATGATCCAAACTCAGCACAATTTTTACTTTCGTTTTGTTAATCTGTATAGGCCCATATATTCCTTTTTATGTAGCCTATATAGTTTTATTCCATTTTCTCTGTTCACAGAAACGCTGCAGGTGCGTGATGTGAACTTGTGTGAATCTGTGTTCTACACGATCCTGCCATTTATGCTGGTTTCAAACACACAAAAAGCTGCATATTACCTGCCATTCATTTTCACTTAAATGTAGGCTAATGCTTAATTGGCGGTTCGTGACGTATCCTCAGAAAAACTAACTCCGGGGCATTGCCAGTGCCACATGTTACCTATGATGAGTTTACAGCTGAGCGCGGGCGTTTCACTGGTTGGATGCGTCAGCGTCACATTTGCATATGGCCGTACTATGCTGTCTGACAAACTATATTTTGTACAGATTTTATTTTGTTTTGGCAAGTATTTAATTATTTTGCCCAGAGAAAAATGTTGGATTATGCAACAGACATGCAACTCATTGTCTCCATGCAGTTAATTAATAAACCATCGGTATCGGCCCTTTTCATGCTATTTCCGATATGCCGATGGCTTTAAAATAATCAAAAATCGGCCGATAAATATCGGTGGCTGATACGTCGGTGCATGCCTAGTTTAAGCCTCTGTAGTCAGATAAGAGTGTATGTGTAAGCTAATAATCCTTAGCAAAGCTACAAAGGCTGCTGGGAAACCAGTGTTTGCGTTTTTGGAATGGACAAATATTGATTAATCTGGGTGAGAAAAGCAGGCATGTGAAATCTAAATAGTATATTAATTGTATTATTATTTTAATTATTAGAAATATGTTGCTATTGTACTGTAAAAAAAAAAAAACAAGCATTTAATAATTTAATGTTATTTAAATATTAAATATTAAACTGAAATATTACTATTACGATAAGACTATTGTACTGTAAAAAAGAGAAGTATTTAATAATAATAATATCTTAATTTGATTATTTCATCAAATTAAATTTGATTATATCAAAAATTAAATAAATAAATATTACTGTTACAATAATACTACTGTACTGTAAAAAGCAAGTATTTAATAATAATAATAAAAGTTAATTTAATGGTACTATTTAAATTATGGAAATTAATCAAATAAATTACAGTTGCAATAATACTATTGTACTGAAAACAAGCATTTAGTTATTATTATTGTCATTATTATCATGAGAACAAAAGTAAAATTACAATATTGATATTTATGGTAGGGCTGCACGATTATGACAAAAATCATAATTGTCGATTATTCCCTTGAAATTGTAATTGCGATTTATTAATTACAATTATCACAATTTACATTGAATGATGTTTATACCATTGTTTCATGCAACTGCATGCTGTATTTTTATATGAAAATAAACAAACTGAAAACACTCTAACTGAAAAACCTTTAGTGCTTTTCTATCGTATTAAGCCTCAAATGTCAAATATACATCGGATTGGTTTCTTCTTTAAATGATAAAAAAGTAAAAATATGAATTGTATTATAATGTTATACTAAAACTAAAATTAAAATAATGGGAAAAACCCTTAAGATAACATGTAGAAAGAAAAAAAAACATATCTTAAGCTTGCAGAATAACATAAGTGGACTTTGAACGATTAATTGCAGCTTTGGATGATTACGTAATTGTGGCATCCATAATTGTAATCGCGATTAGAAATTCGATTAATTGTGCAGCCCTAATTTATGGGATGCCCTTTGCTTTTGAATGTTCGAAATCTAAAATTCATGGTCATACTTTTCACTTCAGAAAATATGAAAGTCTATATAAATACGTAAATTACATTGAAAAGTGGTCTGAATTGAAACTCATAGTGGAGGTGATATTGCGGTTGTGTCCACACACTTTTGGGGAAGTCGTGGCCTAATGGTTAGAGAGTTGGACTTGTAACCCAAAGGTTGTGGGTTCGAGTCTCGTACCGGCAGGGATTGTAGGTGGGGGGAGTGAATGTACAGTGCTCTCTCCCACCTTCAATACCACGACTGAGGTGCCCTTGAGCAAGGCACCGAACCCCCAACTGCTCCCCGGGCGCCGCAGCAAAAAATGGCTGCCCACTGCTCCGGGTGTGTGTTCACTGCTGTGTGTGTGCACTTTGGATGGGATAAATGCAGAGCACTAATTCTGAGTATGGGTCACCATACTTGGCCACATGTCACTTCACTCACTTCACACTAGCAGGCAGATCTGGGCAAAGACATGGCGCGTCTGGTGGCTGTCTGCAGAGACGGGGAAGAGGACTATCTGTTTCTTGCACGCCAGATTCCTTTGTACATCGATGACTCGCTCACGGTAAGATCATTTATTGGTTGCACTTTGCATTTTACCATCTTTAAAGCCAACGTGAAATGAACATTAAACATATTTACTTTAAAAAAATATGGTTTTATTGTGTGTGTGTGATCTGTCAATTTGGGTATTTTAGCAGCCAATATAAACCGGTTAGAAGTTTGTCTTGGCAGGCAATTTTGTATTAAGCAGTTATGTTCCCCTATACATGCATTACTGAAAGCAAACTGATTTCACGGTATTATATAGGAAGAAGCACTGCGTTATTTTGATGATATATACACATTTTTATGTAGATGGTGATGGAGTTTCCTGACAGTATTCTGTACTTTGACAGCTGTCAGATCAACAGTTCACAAATGAAGCAGTTTATTGAGGTAAACTATGACATTTTCTCATTTTCACTGTTGGCAATGAATCTCATGAAACCTGTTAAGAGTCATATTTCACCTAAACCAAAGGGAAGAAATTAGAAAAAGTATTTAATATTAAAGAGTTATTTAAATCTGTAACATAAAAAAAATTACTATTCACGACAATTAATTAGAATACCCTCTAATTCTCATTACAGT
>NW_015536478.1:569173-586305 GCF_001515605.1 Sinocyclocheilus anshuiensis
GTGTATATATATATATATATATATGTGTAAGTATAGGGGTGTAACGGTTCACGTATTTGTACCGAAAATGTCGTTCAAATCATTAAATTTTTTCAGGAAATTCAGACAATAAATGCGGTTTTGGAGCTCTTTGATGAGGCGCGACAGATCGCTGTATAAACGCCTCAGTTCTAACAGCAGCGCGGATCGCGAGTGATTGTGATCCCTTGATCTTAATTACTGGCTTTAATGTGAAATAACATGAATTAACATCTCATGCCTCATGTAATTGCACAATCCGTGTTTCACTTGCGGAAAGATGTGATTAAAGCGGCTTGTAAACAAAATGTCACATAGCGTTTCATTTACCTCAGGCAAGTTATCCGTGTCCACAGTTCTTCAGTTCACCAGAGAAATTAAGTCTAGAGAAGAGCATTTCGCGAAATATTAGACTATATACTCATTATATTTTACTTTAGGCCTACCTGTTAGTGATGTCTTAAGTATTTAATGTAGGCTATATTTAAATAAATATTTTATGAAACAAGTTATGACAGCCACTGTGTAAATGATTATATTTCAACAACAAATAGAAATTGTCCTTTGAACAGATGAGACCAAAGTGGAGATGTTTGGCAATAATGCACAGCAGCACTTTTGGTGAAAACCTAACAAGCATATCGGCACAAACACCTCAAACCAAAAGTCACACTTGCTGTTGGAGGGCTGATGATTTTGGGCTTGTTTTGTAGCCACAGAACCGGGGCACCTCACAGTCATTGAGTCGATCATGACCTCCTCTGTATACCAAAGTATTCTAGAGTCAAATATGAGGACATCCGTCCAACAGCTAAAGCTTGGCCACGATTGGGTGATGCAACAGGACAATGATCCCAAGCACAGCAGCAAATCTACAACAGAACAGCTGAAAAGAATCAAGGTTCTGCAAAAGCCCAGTCATAGTCCAGACCTCATCCTGACTGAAATCATGTGGTGAGAGCTGTGTATAAACAAATGCCCACAAACCTCAATAAACTGGAGCAACGTTGTGAAGAAGAGTGGGCCAAAATTCTTTCAGAACGACGTGAGAGACTGATAAATTCATACAGAAAATGATTACTTCAAGTTATTGCTGCTAAAAGTGGATCTACTTGCAAATGAATCATAAGGTGTCCTAACTTTGTCACACATGGCTTTTCCATTTTGCCTTTATTTTTGTTAATCAAATAATGACGCGGTGTGATATGTCGTGATATTGTTCATGTGAGCATACATATAGAATATCAGTTTTCCAGCTTGACAGAGGCACAGAATGCAAAAAAAAAAAATGATAGAGAGTCAGACTTTTATGGCTTCCAGCTTCACTTTCCCACCTGTGTTTTTTGGTCCACCAGCATTACAGCATGCTAAAGCAGCGGGACCTGAACATGGCGTTGATGGTGATGTCTCGTGAGGTGTTCAGCGCTCTGTCTCAGTCTGTGCCGTGTGTGGGCTGCCGGCACAGCGTGGAGCATCTGTTCTCTCAGCTCACGGACTCTGGATACTTCGCACTTGAACCACTCACTGTGGGATCCTCTGGAGTGCTGTCAGTCACACGGGTGTGTCTCACAGACCCCAGGAAGCTCTACACGCTCTTTTATGTTCATGGGTAAGTGTTACATTTGCCTCAGACCAACTGAAGTCCACATTAAAATCAAAACTGACCCCATTTACTTTTTATTAAATGTTTCTGGTCTTTGTGTGTGTGTGTGTGTGTGTGTGTGTGTGTGTGTGTGAGATTTGCACTGAGCAAGTTATTCCAAAGAAAAACTTTTTGTAATTTTTCTTCAAGGTGGAATGATGGGCAGGGAAAATATTAACTATTAATCATCATCATAGCCTGACAATCCAGTGAAATTAAGCTTCAACCTTTTTTTTGTCTGTTAGTTTGTTTTCTTTTGCCTATATGATTTAGTTATTGTTTTTCATTCTAATATGTGTGCTTTGTCTTGTTGCAGGTCAAAGTTAAACAACGTAATTGATTCCATTCCCAAGAGTAAAAAGAATAAACGCTGTCAGCTGCACTCTTTAGACACGCACAAACCGAAGCCTTTAGGGTGAGTCAGTAACTTGGTTTTTAATTATCATGTGACATTTGGAGTTTGAGATGACGGTTTCTTCTTTTGTGCTTCCGTGACAACATAACCAAACTAAACATTTTAGCAGTGTTGTTCTTATAAATGTACATTTTTTAAGTAAGGAATCAATGAAAATATGAAACATTTTTAGTAATTCTGATAGTGGTCAGGGTCTGAAATTAATGGGGGTTTAGGGCAAAAATGCCACCAAAATGAACAAAAATGCCTCCCAAATTCAACATAAGGGGTCAAAAAATGCCCCTACAGAAATAAAACGAAATCTATTACAACTGTTGAAATGAATAAAATTAATAAAAATTAATAATCATTATTACATTATATATTACAAGAGGGCGATAACCAATAATGACAATGATTTTTGTCATAATATTACAGTTCCTGTTTGTTTCCATTTTATATAGACCAGTTTTATGTAAGATGAGAGAACTTGCCTTGATCACATAACATTATGCAATTGTTGAATGCATAAGCAGTCTGTGTGAATAAACGCACCATGTCAGATGCATTGGTAACAGCCTATACTGAATAAATTTTATAAATACAGTTATTTGACATAAAAGACAAAACTGATTAATTTAATGAGGTAATTATAAAAATTGCCCTTACAAAGGGCAAAAAAAATGCCACTGGAAATTAGTCCTTGGGAAAATATTGCCCTTTAATGGAAAAGTACATTTCTGATCCTGGTAGAGATGTAAGTGACCGTATCAATAGGTTGTTTGGTAACCATGGTTATGGATCCGCAGGGGCAGCTGGATGGACGTGTGGGAGCTGATGTCACAGGAGTGTCGTGATGAAGTGGTTTTGATTGACAGCACCTCTCTGCTGGAGACTCTGGAGACATACCTGCGCAAACACCGGTGAGAAATTGTGATCTTATGACCTCAACTTATTTCTCTTAATTGGCTTAGTGACAAAAATGTATTTTATTGGTTGCCTCTTTTTTTGATTTTCAATATCATTCTCAGGTTCTGTACGGACTGTAAGAATAAGGTTCTGAGAGCGTATAACATCCTGGTAGGAGATCTGGACTGCAGTAAAGAGAAGGGCTACTGTGCGGCTCTGTATGAGGGGTTACGCTGCTGCCCCCATGAGCACCACATTCACGTCTGCTGTGAGACTGATTTCATCGCACACTTACTGGGCCGAGCAGAACCAGAGTTCGCTGGGGGTTATGAGTGAGTGATTCAGTCCTTATGGAGTTTGTTTGATGCTGTGTAACGAGCATTAAAGTCACACCATATCATCAACTGGAAATTGGATGCATTAGCTATTCTGTTATCATAGATATACCTTCATAAAGAATGTGTGGATCATTTACAGGCGTCGAGAGAGACACGCGAAGACCATAGATATCGCGCAGGAGGAGGTGCTGACGTGTCTAGGAATTCATCTGTACGAGCGGCTGCACAGAATCTGGCAGAAGCTGCGAGCAGAAGAGCAGACGTGGCAGATGCTCTTCTATCTGGGCATTGATGCACTCCGCAAAAGCTTCGAGGTAACAATCTCATGAGCATCATCTAATTCCCAAATGTTTCTTTCCATCAGTGGGGTATAAATCCAACAGTTAAAATCATTATAAACAGTATTATATTTTCAACACCATTTAAGCGGTATATGTATATATTTTGTTGACATAGGTAAAAAAAGTTATATTTATATAAATTCAGTACAAAATAAAACCGCTTGTGTAATATTTTTACCTTCTTATTATTAACATTTTGTTGTTTGACTTTATTTAGTGAAGGAGTTTTAGGGCCAGATTTACTAACAGCTTGCATCAGTGCAAAAGAGCCTTTACAAAAATTACTGTCAGAATTTACTGAAGACACACAGTGAAAAATTTGTGTTGAAAAGGCATAGACAGAGTCATTTTTGTGTCTGACCTTACTGCGTATGAATTTGTAGGAGTTTCCCTTTCAGATGCATGATTTATGGTGGGAGAGTATTTAAATGAATCATGCAATGTAATTTATTGGTATTTGCATCATTATTAAACACCAGTTTGATTGCATTGATCGTTATGGATATGTTTTTTAATTTGCGCATTGTCTGTAGATCCACTGAACTTTCCACTCCCGTCTGTGCTTTTATGTAATTGCACTCTCACACTAATTTGCCTTTTTAGTAAACCTGGCCCTTAATTCCTATTTTGTACTTCTGGAAAGTGTTGTATATTATAATGTGCTCACTTGATTTATGTTAAATGACGTGCAGATGGCGGTGGAGAGGGTTCAGGGCATCAGCCGGCTGGAGCAGCTCTGTGAGGAGCTCTCAGAAGAGGAGCGAGCCAAAGAACTCAAACAGGAGAAAAAGAGGCAAAAACGCAAGAACAGACGCAAAAACAAGTGTGGCTTCGAACAAGAGGCGGAGGGGGAAAAAGACAAAAGTCTTGATGAGGTAATGACTCATTTAATGTGTCTCTGTTCCTCTTCCGAAGTCTCTTCTGCTCACCAAGGCTGCGTTTATTTGATCATAAATACAGTAAAAACTGAAATATTGTGAAATATTTTTACAATTTAAACATGTTTTCTATTTGAATATATTTTAAAATGTAATTGATTGCTGTGATCAGAGCTGAATTTTCAGCATCATTACTTCAGTCTTCAGTGTCACATGATCCTTCAGAAATCATTCTAATATGCTGATTTGCTGCTTAAGAAACATTTCTAATTATTATCAATGTTGAAAACAGTTGTGCTGCCTCAGATTTTTTTGTATATGTTCTTTCAAAAGAACAGCATCTATATGAAATAGAAGTCTTTTGTAATATTATAAATGTGACCCAGGACCACAAAACCAGTCATAAGGGTCAATTTTTCGAAATTGAGATCTGCAAGCTGAATAAATAAGCTTTCCATTGATGTATGGTTTGTTAGAATAGGATAATATTTGGCCCGAGATACAACTATTTGAAAATCTGGAATCTGAGGCTGCAAAAAAATCTAAATATTGAGAAAATCGCCTTTAAAGTTGTCCAAATGAAGTTCTTAGCAATGCATATTACTAATCAAAAATTAAGTTTTTATATATTTACAGTAGGAAATTTACAAAATATCTTTACTTAATATCCTAATGATTTTTGGCATAAAAGAAAAATCTATAATTTTGACCCATACAATGTATTTTTGGCTATTGCTACAAATATACCCGTGCTACTTAAGACTGCTTTTGTGCTCCAGTGTCACAAATGTCTTTACTGACACTTTTGATTAATGCGTCCTCGCATTAAAAAACTGTTCTGTCAAGCTGCTAAAAAATGTAGTTATTTGCTGCGCAACACTCTTCTTGAATTCCTCTGTCTTTCACCCTCATTCACTTCCACAGGGTTCGTCTGAGGACGGCGGCTGTAAGTCGTGTGGCAGTGGAGAGGAGTCTGTCGGCAGTGTGGAGGTCATCATCACCACCAGCGTGAGTTCATCCTGCACCTGCCCCGCCGCCTCCATCCTGCATTCCCCCAAAACCAAGAAAGGTAAAGAAAGCTTTTCGTTTTCTTTAGTAATGGAATTATGCATAGAAGTTACCCAGAATGCACCTGACTGGTGAGTTTGTGTCTGTTTGTTCTTCTAGCACTCTTGCCTCACAGTAACTGCAGTGACTGTGGTTACTGTTCCAGTATGGAGGGCAGCGAGACGGGATCCAGAGAGGGCTCAGACGTGGCCTGCACCGAGGGCATGTGCAACCATGATGAAACCGGTATGGAAATAAATGTGGCAAATATAGAGGAGTCTTTATTATTATTGATAAGTATAAGAGTTGATGTTGTGATGGGTTGGTCTGAAGGGCAACAAAAGTAAATAACTGGACACAAAATATTGATTTGAGGTGAAATGTTTTATTAGCTCACTAAACGCAAAGCTTCCAAGAAGACATAACGTTCCTAGCAAATGGCCTTGAGCCGAGATGAACAAACAAGTTCAAGATGAACATTTAAGGGATGATGTACAGTCATATCACTTATTACACATATTATTACTGCATAAACAACGATGAGGATATGAAATATTGATTTGAGATTAAACTGTTTTAAAATCTTTTCTATTTATTACCTTACCCATTATAATCCATTATATACTGTTAGCAAAACAAATGTTCTGGCAAGGTGAACACTACAGCAATGTTACAGTATTTTCAGTAAAACTGCTAACTGTTATAAAAATTAAACAATAATACAATCATAATAATTTTATTATTTAATACATTTTTAGAATAGACCTGGAGATTCCCTAGTAAAAAGTATAGCCCTGTGCCATAATTTAAAAAACATTTCATATTAAGTAAACTTCAAACCCATTAATATATCTAGTGATAGATCACTTAAGACTTACTGATAAAAATGACTGTATAATTAAACCCTTTTTGGAGTGTTTCTTTATTGCAAGATGCGCATTTCTTAATATTATGGCTTAAATGTGTTTTAATATCAGATGATCTCTGTATAATACCAGATATTTAAAGTGTACCTAAGGTATAATAGCAATAGTTCCACTTTAGCACAATCAAATATACTTAAATAATATCTATATGTTGGACATCAGCACTACTTCCGCACAATTAAAGTGCATTAAGCACAAGATTAAAAAAACGAATGCAGGAATTGGCACAAAATTAATGTATTTTAGCTTCATTTTAGTATTTTTTATTTTCACTGGGGTTACCTTGTACATATTCCAAATACATTGAATATGTATTTGTTAATCTCCAGATCTATTCTAAAAGTGTATCAAGATTTCAGACAACTGAGTACAGCCAGCCAATCAGATCTGAGCTTGCTGTTGTGCAAGCACTCCTGACATTTTTATGTGCAGCCAGGATCATATATAGAAGATTGCTTTGATAGACATTTGATAGTGATCATGTTTGTGGTTATCTCCAGGTGAATACTCATGTAGTCACCGCTGCTCAGAGGAGAAGGAAGAGGATGCTGTGGACAGCTGTGTGGAGTGCTGGGCAAACTCAGAAGACAACACAAAGGGCAAAAATAAAAAGAAGAAAAGAAAAAACAAAGCGTCACTTTGCAGGAGCGAGCATGTGAGTTCACACTTGTTTTGGACAAAGTAGCCAAGTGCTTTCTTATGGGTTGCTTCAATTAGATGCTTCTCAGGTACATTTACATTTAGTCATTTAGCAGACGCTTTTTTCCAACGCGACTAACAAATGAGGACAATGGAAGCAATCAGAATCAACAAAAGAGCAATGATACGCAAGTGCTATAACAAGTCTCAGTTAGATTAATGCAACTCTACATGTACACGTTTTTTTTATTTTTATTATATAATAAATAAAAAGAAAACAGATAGAATAGAAAAAGAATAGAACAAGCTAGTGTTAGAGGCCTTTTTTGCTTTTGTTAATTGTATAATAAATAAAAAGAAAACCAATAAATAGAATACAAAAGGATTAGAGAAGCTAGTGTTATTATTTTTATTTTTTTTTGTAAGAAAACAAGCCGTTAGTAAATGAATAGAGCGCAAGTCTAAAAGGGACAAGTTTTTTTTTTTTTTTTTTAAAGAATAGAGAGTGCTAGAGTTAGAGGGTCAAATAAAGATGGAAGAGATGTGTTTTTAGCCGATTCTTGAAGGTCGGATTGAGTTGGGCAGGTCATTCCACTAGGAGGGAACAGTTCATTTAAAAGTCCGTGAAAGTGATTTTGTGCCTCTTTGGGATGAACAATAAAGCGACGTTCACTTGCAGAACACATGGTAAATTGATCTTGTTGAACAACTGTTTTTATTTTTTTAATTTTATTTTTTTTAAATAAGCCGTTACTGGTTACATAGCATAGCACATATATATCATAATAAAGAGAAAAAATAAATGAATTTATAAAGACAAATAAAAAATAAGGTAGAAATATATATATCTCATCTGATTCAACAACAATCAAAATATTTAACTGAAATATTAGTGTTGTATTAAATGATGCATGCCATCAAGTCGCAGGTTGTGATCTTTTCCTGTCTCTTGTAGGGATCTAAAGCAGAGGAGAGCTTTGTGTCTGATGGCAGTAGGAGAGGATCTGGATCTCCTGCCGTTCACGAGTCTCCCTCCCCTTCACCGCACCCCTGCAGAAGCAAAGAAACTCCATGCTGTGAATCCTATGAGAGCTTCAGCCATCATGTGAGCAGCAGCAGACACTTCCACAGTCAGCCTGTCTTACCGGACACCTGCGCCAAGAGCCTCATGGAGTTACTGGTGAGTCTGATAGCTGATACCACAAGCTGTCACATTTTTGTGAACCAGTGTTATTTTACTATTATATTTATACAACGATATAATCATTATGGGCTCCAATATGGCTTTTTTCTTTTGCCATTTCAAGAAAGGCAAAATAATTGGGGTTGTGAAATTAAAGCTCATTAAAACTCTGGGCAATCTTTTACCAGAATTAGCACTATCTAAAGTTCACTTTTATTTTTCTCCCAATAAACGATGCTTTTTTTTTTTTTTCACCAAATGTTTAGATTTTATAGAATGTGTACGCAAAATTTGTTTGTAGTAGCATTACTTTTGCTGCTGATTTATCAACTAACGTACTTTGTAATATATTATACAAAGTAGTGTGTATTTCATGGATTGTGTTTAACACATAAAAGAGTGGTATCAGAATCAGATTATGAAAAAATGGTATCGGTACATCCCTACTTTTAATTGAGCTTTTCAGTTCATTTTAGTTTAAGCTTTAGTAGTTTTATGTGCTTTTGTCATTCTCATTACTTTTTTTCTTTTTAAATATTTCCATATAGCTTTATTTTTTCCAATGTTAACAGTTTTAGTACTTAAGATTTTTTTAGAACTCCAACTTTTCAGTTCAAGGCAACAATAAATAGTTTATATTCGTTTTTGGTCTTTTTAAATGTCTATAATTTTCATTTTAGTTGTAGTAATACGAATTTTTTACCTTTCGACAGTTGCTAAACTTCATTTTTTTTTTTTCAGGTAGTTTCTCAGAAAGCAATTTTAAAGTTTTTCATATAATAATATTTTATTACAGCTTTATTTCAGTCTCCGAAAAAGATTTTTAATATTCAACATTAACAACAATAAGTTTGAGCCGCCTCTTAAGTCTACCTCTAATAGATTGACACACTCAATAGTAAAATATTGCTGGAGACTGTTGAACAGTGATAGACTGATGATCAGTGATTTTTAAAACAAAATTTTATAGTAAATAGTACATCAAGTTTTATATTAAATATTAAATTAAAAATGTTATTTGATTACAGACCTCTAGGATGTATTCCAGTTTAATAATGTACTCGTCGTGTCAGTTAATTAAAAATGAATTGTGAAATTGTTTATTACTCGCTGCTGTTTGTTTGTTGAAATAGTTGCAAGTAGTGACTTTTTGCTGTAATTTCTTTGTGCACAGAATGAATCTGAAGTGACCTCAGATGAAGAGAACTGTCTGACGCAGGACGAGATCCAGTTGTTCGTAGAGAACAACAAATCATTCTACCGCACACGAGACAAGTACAGACAGCACCTTAAAGATCGCTTCACCAAATACTGCCGCGGAGAGTGGCTGCCGGCCACCAGCGTCAACTAGACCCACCGCCGCACACTAACTCACACTTATTTTTATAGAGCGTCAAAACACTCATGATCACTGCTGCATTGAGTTTAGGAATATGAAATGGGTAAGAGAATCAATTTCAGCGCTGTATTTGATG
This sequence comes from Sinocyclocheilus anshuiensis, assembly GCF_001515605.1. Taxonomy (NCBI): domain Eukaryota; kingdom Metazoa; phylum Chordata; class Actinopteri; order Cypriniformes; family Cyprinidae; genus Sinocyclocheilus; species Sinocyclocheilus anshuiensis. The sequence continues at coordinate 578,964 of NW_015536478.1, forward strand.
ATGTTCATGTTTGTTGGGTAATGTTACACGTCTTTTGCATCTATATACACGTCTTTCCCTTCAGGCCCCTCCTCTTTCACGCTCAATCCTTCTCAACCAATCACAGCTGGCTTTGTATTCCTTTCTCTCTCAACACACTGATTAGGGAGCAGGTCGTTAGGAACACAGTTGTTAAATTGATCATGAAGCTTGCAGGCCTTGACTGTAGGGTTAGGTGTTGGTAGTCTTAATGTATTGTTTATTAAACATTTCTTTGTTTTGTGTTTTTTTTCTCCCAAATTTTCACTGACTGTGACAGTTTTAGTGGCAAGAATTGTACCGATAAATGTGTACAGAAATAATTATCTGAGTAAAAAGATTTTACAGGAAGATGAAAACATCCATTTATAAAGATGACTGAATGTGATGTTGAAAGCAATGTGCAAAATTTACAAAATAAATAATATTTATTAATATGCATCAGATTTGAATGTATTTTCTGTGTGTAATTGGATTTAAAAAAAAAAATAGAAACATGTATCTTTAGTGTTTGTATTGTTGTGTAGGTTTGTAAATATCCTATTTGGTTAACATATAAAATGACTTAAGTTCATATAAAGGTTGCTAAAACAATTTTACTTTTTTTTTTTTTTACACTTCTAAACTTGTATTATCATCATAAGCCTTGTTAATTGTTAAAACTAGGCAGCCACTAGATGGTGTGTTTTGTTCTGATTTTTCCTCTTACTATAAAAGTACAGATTATCAGAGTGAGCTAAAAAATTGCTGAAAACTGAAAAAAAGGTTGTACAGTGACAGAAATAAGAATAAGAAGGCTGATCCAGATAACTAAAACCATAAATAAAATTTTTGAAATAAATATAAAAAAATATTTCAAAACTTGTTTTATTTCATGTAGTTGCCAAGGCAATATTTCTCATTTTCATTTAGTTTAATTGTATTCGCTAAAACTGAAATAAAAATTACTAAAAATCATAGACATATTTAAACAAATATTAAAATGACAACATTTTTAGAACTTTAACAAAAATTACAATTAAAACAGGAAATTTAAAAACTATTAATAAAAACTATAAAAATATTTCAATGATACTAAAAAAAAAATGTAACTTTACAAAGTATTTATTTGATATTGTACGTTTATTTTACTTGTCATACTTAGCTCCTCCGGCAACTTTAATTGATTATATAATATTTTTTTTTATAAAGTTTTTTTTTGTTTGTTTTTTTGAGTGGTTTATGCAAACAAACTTTCTATACACGCGTTCAATACAGCGTTCGTGTACAACAGTATCAATTTATGACTGGGGGGGGAAACGTGCGGGCGGCGACAGCAACCTAAAGCTTGTTTTTGTTTGTTTTTTTCTTATCTCCGCCGCCGTTAATAATTAATCTGGGGTCCTGCGGGGATTGGATCCGTGTGTGTCGAGCTGTTCCTGGGTGTTAACGGCAGAAGATCAGGGAGGGCTGGAGTGATTTGAACCCGCCTCAAACACGTTCCCTGATACCATTCTGAGTCAGAGATATATTACTGCGCTGGCGACACTGACACAAAGTAACAGCCGCGCGCAGTTGTGATACATTGTTTCAGTCCGGCGCGGTTTAGAACTCGTTGTTACATTGTGACATCGCGCCGCGCTGACTGTGATACACTGTATCTGCCGCGTCTGCTCTGATGATGGAGCGCTGGAAGGGGAGAGTAGCGCTGGTCACCGGAGCGTCTGTCGGGATCGGAGCGGCTGTGGCTCGCGCTCTCGTGCAGCACGGCATGAAGGTGGTCGGCTGCGCGCGGAACGTGGACAAGATCGAGGTAAGCGACGTTAAAACGAGCTCTTTGACAGATTGTGAGCGCTCAGAGGCCTCAGTGATGATCTAGCCCTAGCGCTACTTGTGTTAGCTCACTCGAGTCTTTCTCCAGAAACGCGCGACTTTCCCTCAGGAGACAGACAGGCAGGCAGTTTAGACTTTATTCAGAAGTTGGGTGTTCATTTGGAGAAGTGACAGCTCAGCTGCAATCGACCTGTTACAGTGATTGATCGCGTGTGAAGTATTGATAGGTTTCGCCCCTTCGCCCACACTTTACACTACAATACAAAGTCACACAACTGTACATGCATTTCAATACGTATTTACATAATTTCATAAGCCTAAGCGAGTTTAAGGTTGTTTTTTGTTAGATTGTGTAATTGTAAATGTACTGTTATTTGGTTTTAGGAATAGTTTCCCTCAAAATGAGCATTTTGTCAACGTTTTCTCACCTCCATGTCTTTCTAAACTCAAGCACAAGAGGAGGAGAATTCTGAAGAAGAAAAACGAGTAGTATGATTCATATACTGAGATTCTTCAAAACATCTCCTCTTGTGTTCCACATAAGAAAGTCATATGGGTTTAGAACAGGGGTGCCCAAGCTCGGTCCTGGAGGGCCGGTGTCCTGAAGAGTTTAGCTCCAACCCCAATTAAACACACCTGAACCAGCTAATCAAGCTCTTACTAGGCATACTAGAAACTTGAAGGCAGGTGTGTGGAGGCAAGTTGAAGCTAAACTCTGCAGTCCACCGGCCCTCCAGGACCGAGTTTGGGCACCCCTGGTTTAGAAAATCATGACCAGCAGTAAATGACAATATTTTAATATTCTGGGTGCAATACAAGTAAGTGTCCCTTTACGAAAGAGCAGAAGGAATTGGATTGTTCATTGAGGTTCTCACTTCAACATTCCTCAACCCTTCCTCATGAGCTGTCAATCAACGAGAGTCAATCATGCCTTGTCAATCATTGATGGGATTTTTTTTAGCCCTGCCCTTGAGGTCTCAAAAGACTCCAACAAACTCTCACAGGTTGTGTAGTTGTGTATAGAAGAAACTGAACTTTTATATATATATATTTTTTGTTGTTGTTGTTGTATTATAATATTAATTATAATTTTTAAAATATTTTTATATATAATTTTTATTAGAATATTTATGAAATACAAATATTCTATGAAAATACATTTATTATATTATTAATTATCTGTCTGTCTGTCTTAGATTAATAATATAATAAATATATGTATAATATAATCTTTTATAATATTTATTCTATTTTACATTGTTTATTATATTATATTATTGTATATACTTTTTATTATAATATTTACATTTTTGTATATTATTATATTGTGTATATTTAAATTTATGATATTATCAATTGTAACTTTTTATGCCAGTGATGGATTCATTTTTTAAAATGTATTTAAACACCCTTTTCACATATGAAAAGATTCACAATGCTTGCATACAATAATAAACTGCACCGGACAAGTGCAGTTTATTATTACATTGTGCCAGATTCATAAAACTATGAATAGCTATTGAAAAGTGCCGCTGTAAAGATAATTGTGGAAGTTCATAATGACCCGTTATTGCAGCTTAGATTCAGTCTTTTTTTGCAAGCAAGCAGGTTATGAGTTACAGTATGATTTTATATTAAGATTTATTTCTAAAGACATGAGCAAGTTTGATTCCTCATAATAAATTTTTTTTTTTGTTTTTTTTAACTACATACTTTTTTCCATTGCTGATTCATAGAGATTGAATTCAAGTGTTTCAGCTCTTTGTGTGTCTGTACAGTGCAGTCCACTCATAACATGTGTGTTTGCTAAATATTGTTATGATGGACAAAGGTTGAAAGTTATGACATGGTAAAAGCTCCTCAGATTTACTGCAGCACTTTAAAGCTTTGATTTTCTCGATTAGTAAATGTTTCATTCCTGGAAATGCCTTTTTTTCACTCTCGTGTCATTTTGACAATCTGTCTGTGTGCGTACATGTGAACCATCATTGAAGAGGCTCTTTGCAGGTTTATCAACAACAAAGATACAGTAAGTGGTTACTTTATGAGATCCGTATCTGCATAGTGAAATGTGAGACAAGGCGAGCTTTGTGTCCGTCTGATCACAAGGCACCACTGTAATTGTGTCAAAGGCTGTGCTTATGTGTGTGTGTGTGTGTGTGTGTGTGTGTGTGTTTGGGACTGTCCTTCAAGAATATAAACATTCACACACAGCAGCCCGATGCTCTGAGTGGATGTAAAGCTCTAGCGTTGTCACCATAGTCAAATTTGACACCAATCCCAGTGAAATCTCACCAGTGCATTTGCCTGTTGAACGCTATTAATATAGTTGAGCTTCGCAGCCCTGCTTTTGTATTCCAACCAAACAGAGAGACTGGGAAAATCAATTAGAGAGGTTTGGGAACAGGATAGTGATGAACAAACTGTGGGAGTAATAATGTGGTCTCTATGGGAGACAGGATGGAATGGGAAGCAGGGTCTTCATTGGCAGCATCCGTTACAGCAGATTCTCATTTCTGTTCCACAATCAGTTTTTCCCATGGCAACCTTTTGAGCTGATGGATCACTGATCTATAGACACACCAAACTACATGATGAGATCTTTTAGCATCTTTTGTTCGGTTTCTGTGTAAGGCCTTTGGACAACCTGGTGTTGGAATTTTTATAATAATTATGATTTTTTATTTTTATTTTTTTTTTTCATATTGTTTATTGGATGGATGAGTCGTCGTTGTGCTCTTGGAGTAATTTTGGTAGGCCAGTCACTCCTGGGAAGGTTCACACTGTTCCAAGTTTTCTCCATTTGTGGATAATGGCTCTGACTGCGGTTCGCTGGAGTCCCAAAGCCTTAGAAATGGCTTCATAACCCTTTCCAGACTTATACATGTCAACTATTTTGTTTCTCATCGGTTCTTGAGTTTCTTTAGATAGTGGCATGATGTATTGCTCTTTAAACATGCTTCACTTTATCAGACAGGTTCTATTTAAGTGATTTCTTGATTCAACAGGTCTGGCAGTAATCAGGCCTCGGTAGACCAAAACACTGAAGAAATAAAAGACCACACACATTTACTAGCGTCTTGGTTAGTCTTATAAACAAAATAATAAAGAACGCAAACAAGTCATTGCATTGAGTTTATAAACTTATGCTATACTCTTGCATTAAAGCAGGATAAATAATTCAAATAATCTTGGAGAATAGAAATATAAAGGCATATATAAGGAAATGAAGAAAAAATAGAAAAGCAAAAATGAAAGCTTAAAGGTGGGGTAAGCGATTTCTGGTAGCCAATGTTGACATTTGAAATCACCAAAAAAAAAACGCCCCTACCCCAAAAGGGTCTTGCCTCTATTTTGATAGCTCCGCCCCACACATACGTACACAACCCAGGCAACGATTATGGTGGAATCTGCTGTATTATTATCTGCTGTATTAAACATATTATCTTACTTTTCGACCACACTTTGGGAGCTGACGCTTGAAACAGACAGAGGAGGAAGTTTAGACGCTCCAAGCTTATAGGGTGTGGAAATTAATGGGTCTTTATCATAGCTGAAGGGAACGACAATACGATTGCAGATGAACAAACAAGCGAACATGACACACGAGCATATTCAAGCAAAAGCCAGCATATATTAGTTCTGTGAAACAAAGCTAAACCACTGTTACTCACCTATCGAGAAGAAACAAAGCAACCTCGTGTCTGATTGCAGGCCTTCCGCTCCTTGATTCTCTCCAGCGCTGGAAAGCTGATCCGAAATTTACACGGGTCCTACTTCTTGCTTTATCGTAAGCCTTCTTTTGTTCTGCAGACATTTTCCTCTTTTGTTATTTATCCGCCATCTCTATTTTTCTGTCGTCGCTCGGCTTGGCTAATGTCCGTCCTGTGCACTGAGCGCTCTCTCCTCCGCATCACGAGTAGACACGCCCCTTACTGCTGATTGGCTAAAAGTTTGTTTTGGCACTCGGCCCGATTAAGTTTCCTAAAGCGTTTTACCCCACCTTTAAGGAAATAAGTTAAAACAGTTATATATATACCTATTAAGTAGGAGATTCGTCTCGCGTCGTCTCTAAGAGAATAGCCGTCAAAGTGCCGTCAGTTTTTACTTTCACTTTCATGGTGAAAGATGTTCACCGGCATAAGTCTTGCACAAAGTTTGCACGTTGATGCTCACACACATACACGGTATATATATATATATATATATATATACTTTAAAACTTCTACATTTAAATCAGTTTGTTATTTATTTGCTCTTTCTGTAATTGCTGTTTCTTGTAGTCCAAATTTTTAGTGTATTTTGGTGTAATATTGCATACAGTGCATAAAATTAATTATATATAATATAATTTTTTAACCGATTTGTCAGCTTTCATGCATTAAAAAATAGATTGCCTCATGGCCATAATTAATTCATTTGTTTGTTTGTTTGTTTATTTATTTATTTTGATCTGAAATATTGATTGAGTGATTGCAGAAAGATTACATTTCAGATTTGTTACAAAAAGTTTGTTACTTCTAACACTGTTGGCCATAATAACGAGGAAGGGATATTATAACGTCTGTTTGTTTAAGATATAAATAAATATAAATGATTTATGTTATTTACATTTTGTCTGTCTGCTTAAAGTACTCTAGCATGTAGATGGTCTCCAGGCAATAATTGGGAAAAAAAATGATGCATTCTTTTTTTTTTTGTGAGAAATGCATTTTTGTTACTTCCAAAATATGTTACTCTCAACACTGTTAGCCATAACAACATCAAACTCTGATTAATGCCATTTTTAACACCACTATACAAAGCTGCAGGACTACAGAGGATGGATTGGCATACAGTAGTACAGCCCTGTCCAGTCAGACAATAGTCTGTTCCAGTAATACTACAACTCCCTCCACCCATACTGCTGTGAAAGCTCACGCTCATGTTGCAGCACTGAGTGCTGGACGAGGCTCTGTGTCTTTGATTGGATTGATCTTTATCGCTTAATGTGAGATGTTTGATGCTCCAACATCTTAATCACTTTCCTTCAGCAGTTTTCAGCTGGGTGTTACATTACATCTTTTCATACAAATTTTCAAGATCTTAATTTAGGCTGAATCTGCAGTGTTGGAAAGTGTTGTTCACTTGTTCTTCAAGCTCAATCTATTCCCAGAAAACAAGTGGTGCGTGACACGTGACATGCAGGCCCTCCGCTGGTATCATGATCTTTACATCATGCATGGAATCAGTAAGCTGGAATATTCCGCTGACCTGGGCAGCACTGAGTGTTTGGTTGGGCTCATGTGATCAGGGCTGCTCATGGCTGATTGGGATGAACTTTCAGTGGCTTCTCAACTCAACACAGCACTGCACATTTTGTATGTCTGCCTTATCTACACACCTGATTCAAATCAGCTCGTTAGCAGAAAGCTGCAAGAACCAAACTTGTTCTATTACAGGGGTGCCCAAACTCGGTCCTGGAGGGCCGGTGTCCTGCAGAGTTTAGCTCCAACTTGCCTCAACACACCTG
>NW_015536478.1:586383-594490 GCF_001515605.1 Sinocyclocheilus anshuiensis
TTAATTGGGGTTGGAGCTAAACTCTGCAGGACACCGGCCCTCCAGGACCGAGCTTGGATACCCCTGTTCTATTAGATAGGAGAGACTGGATGTTTGCTGAAAATTAGTTTTCATAATGGGAACAGTTTTGGAGAAATGTAGCATTCCATCACTTGCTCACCAATGGATGCTCTGCAGTAAATGGGTGCCGTCAGAATGAGAGTCCAAACAGCTGATAAAAACATCACAATAATCCACAAGTAATCCACACCACTCCAGTCCATCAGTTAACATCTGGAGAAGTGAAAAGCTACGTGTTTGTTAGAAGCAAATAGATCATTAAGGCATTTTAACTTTAAAATGTCTCTTCTGGCCAAAATAGAGACCATAATCCATAACGTTTTCTCTAGTGAAAAATCCATCTCTTGTTGTCTCTCACATCAAAATCCAGCCACATATTTGTTTAGAGCTGTTTTGTACTGTTTTGGCTTGTAAACGGTGCTTGATCTGTGCAGATTTCTCTCCTGATTCAGACCAGATGACTTTTTCACTGGAGAAAGAAATCTTATAGATAGTGGACTCGTTTAGCTGGAAGCAAGACAAAAATGTCTTATGTCCAAAAATTATTTATTTATTTGTTACAAACGCACAGCTTTTTGTTTTTACAAGATGTTAATTGATGGACTGGAGTGGTGTGGATTATTGTGATGTTTTTATCAGCTGTTTGGACTCTCATTCTGACGGCACCCATTCACTGCAGAGCATCCATTGCTGAGACAATGATGTAATGCTGAATTTCTCCAAATCTGTTCTGATGAAGAAACAAACTTACTGTACCTACACCTTGGATGGCCTGAGGGTAAGTGATTTTTCAGCAAATTGATATTTTTAATGAGGAAATTATTGAAACATTGCACAGATCTTTGCAATGCTTTAACTATAAATAAGATCAGAAGAGTGGCATTTGGTGGTTCTTGGTAAGATCTGTATGGTCTCCACTAGACCACAGCACTTTAATCATGACCTTCAGGAAAAGTTACTTGGTGCTTAGCTCTGTGCATTGGCAGATTTTTTTTTTTTGTAATTTAGTTGCTTGTATATTTGCACAGGTTATTAATACAACAAAGAATTTCTCAAATCAGGTTGCAATGAGAGAATTTACATGCACATCTTACATCTGTGATGCTTGCTCAAACTGTGTTGTTTTATTGGAAAAAGGGTGATTTGAGGGGAACAGTTCATACAAATCCTGATCAACACAACTAGATTTGTGCAGATTACCGCGGTTGTGGCTTTGCATGAATATAAAACATCAGCATGTCTATGAGTTTATTCAGTTTAATCATGTCTTGTGCACATATCTGTTTGTTTTGCCATAAAGAAAAACAAAAGCCTTAATGATTTCAGCATTTACTGTAAATGTGTTTTTTTGGGTTTCTTTAATGAGCTACCTTTGCACAACAAAACTGATTTATTGTCTAGTTTACTTGCAAAATAAGGATAATTGGCAAAAATCTTTGATAAAGAACTCAAATTAAGACATTTATCTTATGTTTGTTGGATTGTTTAACAAAACTGGTGTCAGATTGTGCATGTAAACGCACTTGCTGAAACTGTGTCAAGGTACCCAGATAACAAAATATCTTCTAAAAAAACATTTAGCTAACATTATGAAAAAGTTAGGCTATTTCTGAATGTTCTGTAAACTTTCAAATTGTCCAGTTTCTATACAGTTTTTTTTAACATTCCATTTGATCATTTTGTATAATTTTTATCATTACAGGAACAGATACTTTTGAATGTTCTTTTTGAACATTTTGAAACAAGTAGTAACATTTAAAACTAATGTTAAATGAATGTCCAACTGATGTGAAAACATTACATGAACAATGTATAGATAATGTTTTTCTGCAAGCGTTTGGAAAACATTATTGAAGACCAGATAACTTTGAATGAACGTTCTGTTAACGTTACTGGAAGAACTTCGAGAACCTTGCTGGAAAGTTCTGAGAAAGTTCCCTGTTAGCTGGGAATACAGCAACATAAGTGTTAAATGATTGCAAATGTCACATACATACATGCATGTGTTAATGGGAAATGTCACTGTGCAATGTTGTTATTCCTGTCTGGAATCTCAGCTTTCTCAAACCACAGTTCCCTGAACTGATTATTCCAGTTGTCAGTTACAGTAATGGATGGCCTTTGTGTATGTTTTGTTGCAACTGAAGCATGCGTAACCAAACCAGTTGTGGGCACTTTTTTAATGCATCAGATTACAAGGGCAAACACTGGACGATGACATCAGCCACCCGTCCATCCATTCATGAGTCAACGTCCATCAATCATCTCTCTTTTCATCTGGCTCTTAAAGGAACAGTTCACTTGGAAATGAGTCAAGTCAAATATATTTCTATAGTGCTTTTCAATGTACACAGCTGTAAAGCAGCTTTACAGAAAATGTTTAATATTTATAATTTTCATATCTTCATGCCTTACAGTTGTGTTTAACAGATTAGAGCTCAGCGATAATATAGTTTAAATAAAAATTGTCATTATTTATGCTCATTGTTTCAAACTAATATGCATTTATTATTTATGTCAAACAAGATTAATTTTTAAACATTTACTCTGCTATTTTCCAGTTTGAAAATTGTGACCTCAAAGAAAATAAAAAAATCAAATATAATGTCATGCAAAAAAAAACGAAAGAAAATTTCTATATTGTATATAAATCGTAAATCTTAGTTCTAAAATATTTTGTCAGCATGATATTGATCTTTGTCGAGCAGGTCAAGGCACTTTAAAAAAATAAAAAAATCTGCTTTCATAATGCAGCATGAACAATTAAATTTTTTTTTTTCGTGTGTGTGTGTTGCATGAACGAAAGAAGGTTTGGAATGACACAAGTCTGAGAATTGTTGATTTCTACAGAGAAGAAAAGCCAGTGAGTTGTATGCAGTGTGAAATCTGCTCTGTTAGATCTGTGAAAAGCAGTAAGCGCTGCCCCAGTCGTCAGATTTGATGCCAAGTTTCACGGCTCTCGTAAAAGGCACTTAATCAGACCTCAAATAGCCTTCACAGACTCTCAGTCGTCTTCTGGTGGCCGAGGATCGAGGCGCTGCAGCTAATGAATTCTGTCGTCTTGGCAGGAGGCTCATTGTATTTGTTTAAGCGCGTCACTGCGGTGCCATCAGACGGACCCGACTCTTTTAGTTTTGCTTCTGTTGTGAGCGCTGGGCTGTTGGCCAGCCGCAGTTTGAGTAAAGAAGGTTTTTCCCCACTGTGCTTTGAAATGCATTGTGCTTCATTCACACTTGCCATGCTTTCACTCTTTAGCTCTGTTCCAAAATCTAGTGAGCTGCCTACTTAGACAGCATTATAAGACATTATAGTTTGCAGACACAAAGCTACCTACCCCTCAAAATGTATTAAAAGAAGATCACCAAAGCTGCATTTAATTGATCAAAAATACCATAAAATCTGAAATATTATTACAATTTCACAGACTCTCAGTCGTCTTCCGGTGGCCGAGGATCGAGGCGCTGCAGCTAATGAATTCTGTCGTCTTGGCAGGAGGCTCCTTGTATTTGTTTAAGCGCGTCACTGCGGTGCCATCAGACGGACCCGACTCTTTTAGTTTTGCTTCTGTTGTGAGCGCTGGGCTGTTGGCCAGCCGCAGTTTGAGTAAAGAAGGTTTTTCCCCACTGTGCTTTGAAATGCATTGTGCTTCATTCACACTTGCCATGCTTTCACTCTTTAGCTCTGTTCCAAAATCTAGTGAGCTGCCTACTTAGACAGCATTATAAGACATTATAGTTTGCAGACACAAAGCTACCTACCCCTCAAAATGTATTAAAAGAAGATCACCAAAGCTGCATTTAATTGATCAAAAATACCATAAAATCTGAAATATTATTACAATTTCAAATAACTATTATCTATTTTAATATATCGCAAAATGTAATTTATTTCTGTGAGGCAAAGCTGAATTTTCAGCATCATTACTCGAGTCTTCAGAAATCAATCTAATATGCTGATTTGCTGCTTAAGAAACATTTCTGGTTATTATCAATGTTAAAAACAGTTGTGCTGCTTCATATTTTTGTGGAAGCTGTGATACAATTTATTTTCCAGGATTCTTTAATGAATAGAAAGTTCAAAAGAACAACATTGAACAACATTGTAAAATTATAGATGTCTTTACTGTCACTTTTGCTCAATTTAATGCATCCCTGGTGAATAAAAGAACATTTCTTTAAAAAAAAAGCTAAATCCTACTGACTCTGCACATATCAACTTTACTGTAACTGTGACTATACAGCATCACTCCATTACTATGATAACACACATAAATCAGCTCATAAAATGCTGAAAGTGCACTGACTACACAGCACACACTGATATGTGTCTAATGCAGTGCCTGCTGGTTAAGTTGGGCTGTGGGTTGGAAACTATTATTGAGACTAGATAAGTCTGTTCAGCAGTCTCGGATCTATTGGATTTCACAGAGAGAAGCTAAAGAAAACGTGTGCTTGTATGTGACAGCACAGGGGTCGTCATGTCACCTGCAGGTTGTGATGTGTCAGCTCCACACCCAGCATGGAAAACAGCTCCAACGCTGCACACAAACCAGACATGTAGGTCACACATGTACATGTTAGCAGCATGCAAAGTGCTTTAAGGGGACTTACTCTACACTTACATAGTCTTTTGTATTAGTGCAAACATCATATGTCAAACTTTGCATTAAAAATGTAGCTCATCTCATGCTGTTATATATAAAATCATTGGAAAGTGCAACTGTGCAGGTTAGTAAAAGTCCTGATGTCGATTGTCTACACAAATATCTATCACACACACACAACACTCCATTTTCACTAGATCTGTGTTTCCCTCTGGAATGAAAAGACATATTTATAATACACATTTCTTTCAGCTTGAACATTTAGCAAATGTTTTTATCCAGAGCAACTTACAAATGAGCTCTTTGATTAGTTTTACCATTTGTGCTATAACAACTAAATTAGCAAATATTTGTATTTATTTCTTTTAATAACACACTGGCTGGTGCATCACCATCCTGCACATGCTAGGCTTGTATCTAAATATATTACAATTTAGATGCACATTATTTTACCCTAGTGTGTGTGTGTGTGTGTGTTTTTATCCAAGCCCAAAGATGGCGCGCAACTAATATTTCTTGTAGAAATGAGCAATATGAGCTTTATATCCGCACAGAGGAGGCCTGAGATATGAAAGCAGATGTGAAGGGCCTCCGGGGGACGTCCCGTGTCTCCTGAAAGCCACTGTCTCTACAATAAATGACATCAGAATCCTGGAGGAGAGGTGTATGTGCGCAGGTTCATTGAGTGCATGGAGACCAGCTGAGAGAGGGAGAGATGCAGGGGAGAAACAGCCCTGCAATAAATCAAATGCGAATATATTTCATAACAAGACTCAAAGCTTTGTTTATTTCTTATTGAGTAGTTTTATCCTCACAGTGAGCGTGTCGTGTAGTTGCATGAGGAAATATGCTGAAAGGCTTTGTGTGGAGTAATCCGCGATTATACTGAGCTGTTGCATGATAATGAAACCCCCTCGTGCCGCGAGATGGATTCATCCGTCGAGACGGTCTGAGGACGTGCCGCGCGACCATGCTGTCTTTCTATTACTGTCTGCGTGTGAACAGCGTCTTTCTCTGAACAGCCCCTGGAGACTGATGTCGTGTTTAAAGGCATACGGATCGTCTAGTATGCAGTTGTTATGACCTGTGCATTGCACAGTGCATTCAGGCTTTGCATTTAATCAGCATTGAAACATTCTCCCAACAAAACACTTCAGATTAAATATCACTCCAAACAAGATTATTTAGGGATTTTTCTGTGCCTTTAAAACAAAAGGAGAGAGAAGCGCTCTATGTACTAAGTGTGCATACTAAACATCCTTTGACAGCTCAGTCAATCTTCTTCTGTATCTGCTGATGCTGTTGAAATAATCACTTTTGTAGGAGAAACTGGGCCATTGCTTGAAATACACATTTTCCGGCTAAATACTTTCATATTTGTCTCTTATAAATGTAGAATTCATGACATTGTGTATTGCTTTTGGAGAGGTTGCATCAGTCTGAATCCCTAGTGATATTCTTCTAGTGTTATTTTAGTATTATTTATATTATATTATTATTTATAATACTATAGTGTTATCTTTTACTATATAATATTATGGTATTGTAGTATATAATTATTTTTATATTTTCATAATTTTAGTTGTTTTTCATTTTTATGTGCTTTTGGCTTTTTTTAGTTTTAGTTTTTATAATATAATTATAATTATAATAATTGTATTATCTTTCATTTATATCTATTTCAGTTTTAGTTTTTTTATTCCTTTAACTTATTTTTAAGTGGACGTTTTTATCATTGTATCGCTTTTTAATAACTATTTTATTTCAGCTTTATTACAGTTAACAAATAATAGTTTTAGTTAACAATAGCAGCACTGTATTCTGCAAAAAGTACATGAAAGAAAGAAAGATGAAAAAGGAAAGGAAAGAAAGGAGGAAAGAAAATTAATGAAGGAAAGCAATAAAGAAAGACAGAAAGAAAGAAATAGCACTTTCATTACCTTAAGTGCTAAAAATATATATATAATTCTGGATGTCATTGTTAATTTTTCAACTGATGTTTTATGTTTGAGCAAAATAGTGGTGACTGCTGGTTATTAATGCTTTCCAGAGAAGAGCAAATGTTTTCAAATCCTAACTTTGTCAGATGCGCTGATTTATCAAATGTCAGTCATTAAATGTACTGAATGACTTTTGAGGTGTAGATGAACAATTATCATCTGCTCATTTCTCTGCTCTTGTCCTTTTTTAGGAAGAGTAATGCAGAGCGCTCGGCTTTCGGTCTCACACACACACATACACACACACACACATACACACACATACATTCTCGTGGTGCTGAAACTAAATTGGATGGCTTTCCACACACAGAATCTCAGATTCTCACATTCTCCATCTCTGTCTAACATTCACACACACACACACACACACACACACACACACACACACACAGTATATACACAATCTAACGATAGTCAAAAAGCAATATTTACTTTCCTGTTTTTTAACATTTATTTAAAGAAAAACATTTTAATATATGGAAAATGTCTGACTTTTTTTGTCAGTGAACATTTTTTGTGTCATGGCACAAATTAATCTTTTGAAATCTATTTACATTTTATATTTGTCTACAAAACACAAGCAGAAGCAGGTTAAAGGAGATTTTAGATGATCGCCTTCAATCAATGTGCAAATATAATTCTATATAATTTAGCTGATTTTTTTCAGTTTTGTCAGTTTGAGAACAACTAATATAAAACATTTTATGACTCGCCTTGCATACAGGTTTTCTATTATATATCAATCATTTGAAGCCATTACTTTTTTCCTTGCAAAAATGAATTTGATTGACTGCTCTCCCGTTCTCAGTTTATTGGAATGCATGCATGCGCTCTATGAAGTATTTGGTTTATTTTATATAAGTATTAAGTATTTGGTGTGTTTTCCAGAAGTGCTGATCTGCTCCTCACTGCAGCTCACGCTGTACTTCTTTCATCTGTCACGTGTTTGTTTCACATAATTAGTTTTACTGCAGCAAAGTGACGTCAAAGACGAAGGTTCTCTGCTCAAAGACCTGATTAATCAATAATGAAACTACCTTATTGACAGTGTGTCCATTTATTAGTGGTTTTATCGAATAGTGGCAGTCCTGCTATTTGTGTGTATATATTTACATATTTATATACATATTGCTTATATTTATATATTACTGTTCAACGGTTTGAGGCCAGTGAGATATTGAGATACTCAATATCTCAAGAAATTAATACTTTTTTCATCAAGGCGGCATTAAATTGATCAAAAGTGACAGTAAAGACATTTATAATGTTACAAAATAATTATATTTCAAATAAATTATTTTGAACTTTCTATTTCTCAAAGGATCATGAAAAATGGTTTTCACAAAAATATTGGGCAGTACAACTGTTTTCAGCACTGATAATAATCAGACATGTTTCTTGAGCAGCAAATCAGCATATTAGAATGATTTCTGAAGGATCATGT
>NW_015536478.1:594549-597215 GCF_001515605.1 Sinocyclocheilus anshuiensis
AGAATGATTTCTGAAGGATCATGTGACTCTGAAGACTGGAGTAATGATGCTGAAAATTCAGCTTTGATCACATATATAAATCACATTTTAACATATATTCATATAAATTATAAAATATTGTGTGTGTGTGTGTGTGTGTAAAATATTGCGTATATTTAGATGTAAGTTGAGCACTTTTTGACTATTTGATCAATCTCAGGTGTTTCCCAAGTACAATTTAAGCACTTTTTTCATTTAACTTCTATCAACGTTCAGTTCTCCTGTGGCATTATGGGATATCAGCGGGTCCAGTGGTTGCAGCTGATGCCGTTTCTATTTTCACCATTCTCTGTAGTGTGTGTGTGTGTGTGTGTGTGTGTGTGTGTGTGTGTGTATTTATAGTAGACTGTGTTGCGTAGATGTGTGTCAGTCGGAGCCGGTTGATGAAATCTGGCTTCACAGGTTGGTTCAGGTGTTGCACAACACTGATCCTGACAGCCGCACCCTTCCTGTCCTCTGTCCTCTGATCATTGATCTCTGTGCAGAAGAACTAAATCAACAGCTCTCCACCGGTCTCGGGTCAGCGGCGGCAGTCATCAGCGCTAATGATCCATCATTAATGACCCGGCCGGCGTCTGCGGGGTTTGAATCATTTTAACGAGTCCGATTTTAATGACTTTGATTAACGATTCAGCCCAACCTTTGGACAGCTGTAATCTATCACAGGTGGAAGTGTGTGTGTGTGTGTGTGTGTGTGAGACTAATCAGCAGCGCCTCCGTGTGACCTTTAGTGATCCATTTACAGTGTGAGCTCTTTCACCTCCTCTGTATGTGTGCATATAAGAAATATAAAAACATTATTTACAAAACTATTAATAATTTAATAATAGTCAGCTATTTTATTATTTATTTATATACAGCTATTTTAAGACATCTACTTTAAGACAACTTTTCCAAGTAACTATTCAAGTTCATATTCATTATATTAAACAAAAATTATAAGAAATAAATTGCAAAAAACAGAACTAATTAAATAAACCATAGAACAAGGATGCATTTGAAGTAAACTGTCCTTGAAGTGTTTTACAGTAACAGTATCAAGTAAAAAAGGTCAAAGGAAAGCACACACACACACACACACACACACATATATATATATATATATAAACACGCAAGTCCGTGAAGCGCTCCATCTTTATGGGGAAGTCGTGGCCTAATGGTTAGAGAGTCGGTGTCACGTCACGTCACTAAAGATCAATAAGATGTCCCTTATGTATTAAAGCCCATTTCTCCCACAGAGGAAGCGACTTTTTATCTCACAATTCAGACTTTTTTTCCCACAATTCTGAGTTTATATCCTGCAAATCTGTTTTTTTGCAATAAAAGCCTCGCAATAAAAAAAAGTAATTGACTTTTTTTCTCACAAATTTGAATGTATATTTTATTTTATTACTTTATTTTTTCTTTTATTGTGTTTTATTGTCTGCCACCGAATAAAACCTTAAAAAAAAAACTTTAAAAAAGAAACATTTAAAAAATTGTCTCACAATTCTGACTTTACTTCATAATTGTGATTATAATTTTTTTTTTAGAAAAAGTAAAAAAAAAAAAAAAAAAAAAAAAGAGACAATTGTCAAATCTTTGTAGACTGTGTGTAAACCTTGTTGAGTTTTACTCTGGTCATCATCCAAAGTCATACTCAGTAGCAAAGACTCGAAATTACGTATGTATTTTCCTCCCAAGGAATCAAGCTTCCATACTTATGCTCACCGAGGCTGCATTTATTTAATCAAAAATACTGTAATATTGTGAAATATTACAATGTAAAATAGCTGTTAGATGTATACTTCAGTATGGACTTTGAGTTTTGACGGCATCAGTGCTGGTGCGTCTGATTGAATTAGTTGTGGCTATTGTAAATCTGAGCTGTTTGTGGCTCTTTTGATCACTTCCTGTTTCATTGGGCGGCTCAGATCTGCAGCTTTACTAATGAAGATGTGAATACACAATGACAGGCCAAATTGCTCTTCGCTGCAGGTGAAAGGAGACACGGATCAGGAAGGAAAGGCGTGTGTGTGTGTGTGTGTTTATGGCTCAGAATTCCCCAAACGTCTCTCCTTCACACCAGGTTTTTCCTGCTCTTGTACCTATTTCCATACGGTCGTAAGAAAAGAACAGTAAGTGAATTTGAGAGCAGCTTATCCTGTTATGTTCTCTCTCTGTGTCTAAATGAAATCTCAGTGCTTTTGTTCGTTAATGCAGAGCGTCGCATTGATTTCACTAGCCAGTGCTGAGACACTAAATGTGTATATTTTGAGTGTTAATAATATATTTTGCTTTCTGTTCATTGGTAGAGTTATTAATATCTTAATTAAAATTTTTAAATAATATTGGTAAATTATAATATACTTTTTAGACCTGCAGGAGTATGTTTGTTGTTTACTAACATTTATTTATTTATTTACTTTTAATTTAATTTGTTTTCAGATATGTACATGTTGTACTTTATAGCAAACAGTAATGGGATTATTTATTTATTTATTTATAAATATTTTAAATAGATATTTATTGTTAATATATTTAAATACATATATTTTTAAAATACATATTTAGAAGTAGTTAAAGGTGCAGTAGGAGATCTTGGAAAATGCTAACTTTAGCCTGATAGTACTGAAAGCGAACATTTC
>NW_015536478.1:598380-599480 GCF_001515605.1 Sinocyclocheilus anshuiensis
TTATTTATTTATAAATATTTTAAATAGATATTTATTGTTAATATATTTAAATACATATATTTTTAAAATACATATTTAGAAGTAGTTAAAGGTGCAGTAGGAGATCTTGGAAAATGCTAACTTTAGCCTGATAGTACTGAAAGCGAACATTTCTTGGTCCTACGCCTTCCACAGAATATATACAGATAAATACATTTAGACCACTTAACTTAATGATTGCTATCGGGGTGTGAAGAGACTTTCAACCAGCATAACAAAAACATTTCTGAAGACAATCACCTATTGCACCTTTAATTTTAATTTAAAAACTTCTTAAAATTCTAAAACACATGATTTGTCACATTGTTTACAGATATTTATTTATTTTAATATTAAATGAAAGGTGCTTAATTTTAATTTAATTGAATCTATTTTTTTTATTTTCATTCATTCATTTCATTATTTAAAATTTTTTTATCTGCACATGTATTTACTAGTATCTGTTACGATTACATAATTTAATTCAGTCATTAATGTGCAGATTCTCATTAATGTTAAGGGTGTTGGCATAAAAATGTTGTCCTTTGGCGTTGTCGCCTCTTAAAGTTGTTGTTCAGATGGGTCAGGATATTTTTTGGCTGTAGCACCAGCGACGCTTCATTACTCTGATTTGCATCAAGGGTTCATCCAGTACAGACACACTCACTGAGAACCAAACCCGGCCCCTGTCCTGGGCCCCGTCTCTCTCTTATGGCCCATCTGCCCCTCAGGGATGGAAGTGAGCCAATCACAAGCTTAGTAAGTCTCCCCAAAAAAGAACCAATCAGCCGCAAGCTGAGTTAACTCACTGGTGAGAAAGAATGACTCCAGACAAATGACTTAAAATACTTTGGCAGACTAGCAGTAATGCTGTGTGTGTATGTGTATGTATATGTAGGTGTGTGTATGTATATATTTAAATAGATAAAATAGATATAAAAAAAAGAAAATATAATTATAAAATAATGCACTCATTTCTTTTTTGTGAATTGGAATAAATACAGATATTTCATATGTATGTATATATATATATATATATATATATATATATATATATATATATATATATATTTCACACATTT
>NW_015536478.1:601692-607907 GCF_001515605.1 Sinocyclocheilus anshuiensis
ATATATATATATATAAATATTTCAAACATTTTAAAAATATAACATTTAAATTGCATAACATTATATAAATATACACAACACACATAAATATTTTTGTGTGTGTGGGCACACAATTTAATAGTAGCCAGTATATTTAACATAGATTGAAGTGTGTGTGTGTGGGCTATATATATATATATATATATATTCACAATAATTGAAATCTGTGCATTATCCATTGGTGGGCGTCAGTACATTTTGGAACTGACACAAAGGAGACATGATTATTGATTTTGCTCTTATGTTAATTTTTGTAAATGATACATGTAAATAATGCAATTTTGATCATGACATTGATTTTGATTTTTTTCATTGGTTTAGCATTGCCAAAACAGTGTGAGCGTCCTGATGCTTTGCTAAAAGCTCATTTTTGTCATCGCTTTAAAATGAATTTTCTTTCCATTATTAAACTGGGATGAAGCATGAAGGCATAAACTGATATTTCAGGGCACTGTCGGAGCGTGGACTACATTAAACCAGAGACCTGAAGAGCGCATACAGGACTGTCAGTCTCTTCCAAAACCTAGTGAACAACCTCTATAAGCAGAGTTTTAAGTGCACTAATAAGGCAGCTCATATGTGTTGTGTGTGTGTTAATGAGTGGACTTGAGCAGTTTGTCAGCGCTATTGATGTAAAGTGAGTGAAAGCCTGTCAATGCTTTACCCGTTTATAGACCCGTGTGTGTGAGAGAGAGAGATTGGACACGTCCCGTCATCTATCACTGTCAGCATTTTACCCACTTAGTGATTTCAGATGCAAAGAGGATGGATTGAATGAGTTTAAAAATAGAAAAAAGATAAAAGTAGGAATCAGGAGCCAGTAAATGGAGGAAACTGCTCTGAGCAAAAGAGAGAAACTCTTTTCTTATTATTAAGAGAGAAGTTTCTTTTCTTATTATTAAGAGCTTTCTTAAGTGTGTGTGTGTGTGTGTGTGTGTGTGTGTGTGTGTGTGTGTGTGTGTGTGTCCCACTGTGTCCCACACATCTTGAGTTTTGACATGTGCCATAAAGTCTTTCTTTTCATAAAGAAATTAGTTGACAGTGTGTGTAGATTTTGTGATTCAGAATTTCCGCCCATCAGAAAGTACTGTTAATTATTTTTGATTATGCATATGCCGATGTCGGGTGAAGTCATTTCACCTTTAGCTGTGCTTTTCTGTTGCCATGGTGACTCGGTGAGGACGGTTGTGTTAAATGAGGGAAATGCTGCAATCATGATAATGATTGTTGTAATTGCAATCCACCGTATGGGAATGGAATACAATAATTAGTTGTTTTCTCACAAATTACTAATTTAGCAACATTATTATTCTTGTAATTATAGTGGAGAGAAGATCCAAGTCATTAGTTTTAGGGACATTTATATAATTAGTCTCTAAAACTAAAGCAAGGGTCACATATATGTGCTGAGTAACTTATATTTATTTCTTACAAAAAAAAAATGTAATTGATATATTTAAAAAAAAATATATACAAATATCTATTAATATTTAATAAATATGTATTAATATTTAATCTAATATTTAATTGTTAATAAAATTTATTTAAAAATGTATACTTCAATTCAGCAAGTATTAATTAAATCAATTAAAAAGTGACATTTATGAGGTTACAAAAGATTTCTATTTCAAATAAATGCTGCTGCTTTTAACTTTTTATTCATCAAATCAGCATATTAGAATGATTTCTGAAGGATCATGTGACACTGAAGATGGAGTAATGATGCTGAAAATTCAGCTTTGATCACAGGAATAAGTTACATATTGCAATTTATTCAAAGAGAAAATGGTTATTTTAAATTCTAATAATATTTCCCAATATTACTCTTTTTACTGTATTTTTAATCAAAAATGCAGCTTTGTTGAGTGAAAAGCCTTAGTGTCACTTTTTGACTACTTTACAGTAACGCATCAAACAGCTTTCTGGTTATGATCTCAGACAGCTGTCAGTCTCGTCATCCTTCTCAGAAGACACTGAAAGGTCACTGTTCAAACGTTTTCTGTTCTTGTCCTTGCAGAAGCTGGCAGCCGAGTGTCAGAGCGCGGGATACAGAGGCACTCTGATCCCGTATAAGTGTGATCTGTGCAACGAGGAAGAGATTCTGTCCATGTTTTCAGCCATCAAGACGCTGCATCAGGGAGTGGACGTGTGCATCAACAACGCCGGTCTGGCTCACAACGAACCGCTGCTCAGCGGAAGGACAGACGGCTGGAGGAATATGATCGATGTGAGTTAGAAACACACACATCATTACTCTTGCCGTCTATGTAGGCAGCATCCCGGCCGACTGATTTGTGTGACTTGAGAAGACTTGCAGTGCAGTGCTGTTCAATATCCTAATGTTGCTGTCTGCTTTTCCAAGCAAAAATGCTGCCTACGTTTTAAAACAGCCATGGAAAGGTCACACTTTTATCCATCGTTTTTGCATTTTTAATTTGCGCTCACCTCTTCAACTCTCTTTTTTAAGTGCTTCATCAAGTGCGGTTAAATGAACTGCTGCTGTAGGCACTCAAACAGCACTTCATTTATTTGTTTACTGCAGTTCTGCTCTCACTCAAAACCACTTTCCATAACTGAACAGCAGCTTGAACGACAGCAGATGTTGCCCATGCAATGTGCATCTGCAATGCCAAGGTCGTGGGTTCGATTCCTTGGGAATGCATGAACTGATAAAGTGTAAACCTTCAGTGCAATGTAAGTCACTTTGACTGCCAAATGCATGAATGTAAATGTAGATGCAACAACTAACAGTTGCTTTGCGTTGCATTCTGAGTGAGTTTGATTCATACATTGACATCTGGAACCTTCATTTTCCTTTTTTTCCCCCTTAATTGCCACATTATCATTTGTCTTTTTTCCTATACTATACACTGTATTTTTTATTCATGTTATTATTTTCATATTAATACTAAAAGAGTAATTGGTTTGTTTAAGGGAAAATGCTTTGTACAGGCCCTTCTGGGATTTTTACTCTCTTGTAATATTTGTTTGTAGGTGGACGATACTGACGGAGCGCTCACTTATATAACACACAATCACTGCACCAAAACAAGGCTTTTAATCTTTGCAGGATAGGGACAGCTTCAACAGAAAACTGTCCAATCATATATGTTTCAGTACTGTTTATTTACTTTATGATTTTTACTCATATTTTTAATTAGCTTTTATTGTTATATTTTCATTTTAGTTGCATTTTTAGTTATTTTGTTATGTGCTTTTGTTTTTTATTATTATTTTATTTATACAAATAATATTTTTTATTTATTTAGATATTTCATTTAGAATTTTTCAAAGTATTTTGAATTTAGTGTAATTTTATTTTTGTTTTGTTTCAATTCAGTTATTAGTACTTCAACTTGCCGAGGCAATATTTCAATATTTTCAAGTAGTACAAGTTGAAAAACAAAAATTACTAAAACTGAAAAAAGAGTTTTTTTTATTATATTTTATTTTATTTTATTATTTTCTGCCTCATAATAAAAAAATCTAAATTAAATTGTGACTTTTTATCTCACAATTCTGACTTTTTTCCTCACAATTGTGAGAAAAAAGTCCAATTTTATCTTATTTTAATTTGTATTTTTAGTAAATGTTAACAACACTGGTCAAAATAGGCTTCATTTTCTTTATGCAAAATATAAATTCTCATTTTCTTTCTTTTTTTTTTTTTGTTTTACTGTTTTTGCTCTGCATTGCTTTTACTTGCCTTGTATTCAAGGCATACATTTAATCAGTTCATGCTTTCCTTGGGAATTGAACCCATTACCTTGGCATTGCTAGCGCCATGCATTCAGGAAAGATTTTTAAGATATTTAAAATATGATCTAGACATGATCTGGATCTTTATCATCC
The DNA here is from genome assembly GCF_001515605.1 of Sinocyclocheilus anshuiensis. NCBI lineage: Eukaryota > Metazoa > Chordata > Actinopteri > Cypriniformes > Cyprinidae > Sinocyclocheilus > Sinocyclocheilus anshuiensis. Next base: position 605,584 of record NW_015536478.1, read on the forward strand.
ATTCATACACCATCTGTCTTCCTGTGCAGGTCAACATACTCGCTCTGGCCATCTGCACGCGTGAGGCCTACCAGTCCATGAAGGAGAGACACGTGGATGACGGACACATCATCAACATCAACAGGTGCTGCGCTTTACTGTCTGTCTGAGTTGTTTAACAGCAGGAATGTGCTGCTGTACACACTCATCCGAGGCTGTTGTTGATGATCTCTTGGCAGTATGGGGGGTCACAGGATGGTGCCCAGCGCTGACGAACACTTCTACTGCGCCACTAAATACGCTGTGACCGCTGTGACAGAGGGACTGAGACAAGAGCTACGGGAGGCCAAAACACACATCCGAGCCACGGTGAGCCTGTGCACACACACACACGCTTATTATAGGTAACTAAAATTAAAACCATAAAAACTCATGTTGTTACTTTAAATAAAATAAACCTTAACTAAAATAAAATATAAAAAACGTATTTTATTTCAGCTAGTTGCCAAGGTAACATTACTCATTTTAATTTGGTTTGATTTGATGTACTAAAATAACTCAAATTGAAATACAAATAATGAAAATTATGTAGAAATATTAAAAAACAAATAAAAATGACAAAGGCACACAATAAAATGACTATAGCTTTAACTAAAAATTGTAATAAAGACAGAAAATTATAAAAACTTATAAAAAAAAAGTTGTTTACGCATGTCATGTTACCATTAACCAGCATCAGAGAACTGTGAATATGCAAATGTGTTGTTAAATTATTGAAGTAATAACTCTGAATGAATGACTGGTTTCAGATGACAAAAAAATGTTTGTAAACCCCTAAGAATAAAGTAAAAAAAATAAATATATATATTTTTATATAATAAGTAATGACAAAAGCAGATAACTGCTTGTTTTATCATTACACATCAGCTGAGGAAAAGGTCTGCAAAAAATATTTGAGATTTGAGTTCAATTTAATAGTGCTTTAATTTAAATAGGTAGCATTTTACTAATATTCTTTCATTAATAATTTTTTTATTCATTTTTATGTTTTTTTTTTTTTCTTTTTGGTTGGCTATTAGTTAATGTCAACCAATAGTCAAAGAGTTATTTAATTACTGCTTAAATTGCTGTTGTAGATAATGCAGCCTTTATGAAATCTTACCAACAGTTAACACGGTCATTTAATGCCGGTTCATGTAATAAAAGTTCCAGCAATTATAGCAAATAACAATAGATTTAAAAAGACTATTGGCTGTTCAGCATTGTCATATTTATTAGCCTATCAGTTTTGCTTTTCTCCTAGTGTATATCACCTGGAATAGTGGAAACTGAATTTGCCTTCCGGCATCACAACAGCGATCCGGAGAGAGCCGCGGCTGTTTATGAAAGTATAAAGGTAAGCAGATCGTGTGTGTGACGTGTCTCTTCATACAAGTCCTGCTGTTTAACTGCATCATGGCTGTTTGTCTTCTACAGTGTTTGAAAGCAGAAGACATCGCCAGTGCCGTCACATACGTCCTGAGCGCGCCTGCTCATGTTCAGGTGAGTCCACAACAAACACTTACACTACCAGCAGATCAGTATATTAGAATGATATCTGAAGATCATGTGACACTGAAGACTGGAGTAATGATGCTGAACATACAGCTGCGCATCACAGGAATCAATTACAGTTTACTATATATTCAAATAGAAAACAGTTATTTTAAATAGTAATAATAATATCTGATTGTATATGTTATAATGTTGTACCAAAACCATGTGTAGTTTTAAAACCAGATCTTTATTTCAGGAGCTAATTGTTTTCAGAAAAACAAAACTGCTTTAGATTTAAAGGAATAGTTCACCCAAAAATGAACATTTGAAATGAAAATGTACTCGCCCTCAGGCCATCCAAGATGTAGATGAGTTTGTTTCTTCATCAGATTTTGAGAAATGTAGCGTTACATCACCTGCTCACCAGTGAATGGGTGCCGTCAGAATGGGAGTCCAAACAGCTGATAAAAACATCAATAATCCACACCACTCCAGTCCATCAGTTAATGTCTTGAGAAACCAAAAGCTGCATGTTTGTAAGAAACAAATCCATTATTAAGATGCCTTAACTTCAAACCATTGATTCTGGCTAAAATATAAGTCCATAATCCATAATAATGCTTCCTCCAGTGAAAAGTCCATCTCCTGTTGTCTCTCACATCAAAATCCACCCACATATTTGTTTAGAGCTGTTTTGGACTGTTTTGGCTTGATCTGTGCAGATTTCTCTCCTGATTCAGACCAGACCACTTTTTCACTGGAGGAAGCGTTATTATGGATCGAGGATTCATATTTTAGCCAGAAATTTA
>NW_015536478.1:607928-631198 GCF_001515605.1 Sinocyclocheilus anshuiensis
TACATTTCTCCAAATCTGATGAAGAAACAAACTCTTCTACATCTTGAATGGCCTGAGGGTGAGTATACATATTAATTTTTGGCTTAACTTTAAGTTTTCAAGTAGTCTAGGTGATCTGTTATGATGTAAGTAGACTAATATCCTGTCCGATCATTTTGTGCTGATTTTCAGACAGCGGGGAGACAGACAAATGAAATCACAGCACTATCACACTCATCACCTGCTGATCGATCTGTATTACATTTGTCTGATTGAATGAACGCATTGCTCTCTCTCTCTGTAGATCGGTGACGTGCAGATGCGGCCGGTGGAGCAAGTGTCATAGAAACGGATTGGGAACGGGACGACACCTGCCGGACAAAAATATGTATAACACCTTGTTTTAAAGTACTGATTGAAGGGAATTGGTTTGGGTTTGCAGATCAGATCAAATCGGAGAAGGCGGCGCTGTGTGGCTCGATCTGACGCAACGCTCGGACCCTCGACAGCGTTGAAATTCACAGATGTAGCCTACACAGTCTGCTGCTGTCTCAAATATAAGGGGAAACTTTCAGGCTTTTCTAAAAACACACAATGCCAGAAACTGGAACAAAAGAACGAAGATTTAATGTGTGTTACTGTCTGATACGGTCAAGTGAGACCGGTTATACCGAGACCAGTACGCCATGAATTGCAATCATTTTTGGTCTTTTTTTTTTTTTTAGGTCATATTACATATCAGTTTTAAGAGTGTGACGATAAGAAACAGTCGCTCGGTGCCGGTGTAGTGCCGAAATTTGCACCCTGCCAGATTATGCACCCCCTAGTATTGGTAGGTTTAGGAGTAGGTGTGCGGGAGGGGTTAGGACTAGGGGTGGGGTTGGGATTAGGCAATCAGGTAGTGACTTCAACGAGGGGGTGCATAATCTGGCAGGGGTGCAGAATTCGGCACAGCACCGGTTGAGGTGATGTTAATTACTGTATTAATTTTTTCATGAGTATTCTAACTTGAATTGTATGTAGATGTGGTTCTCATACCTACAACAGCTACTGTTCGTTTGAAGCACTGAAACGAAATCAGTGCAGGATTTTCATGAAAAAGAAACCTGTTTGAGTCGCACTCCGAATCTGAAACCGAATGAGAAATGTTGGTTTTACATTGAACTTTCACTGAATGTAAGGTACGACACTGGCTTCTTTCATTGGAAAATAAGTATGGAAACACTGTAGTGAGGACTTGAAAAGAAATAATAGTTGATATAATTAATTCTTATTGATTAAACGTGATTATGATTATTGATTATGGATAAATTCCTTTACTTTTTGCTGTATGTCGCCTCTACATCTCAAAACAAACCAAAACTTGATTTCTTTGTTTCTTTTCTATTCAAATTCTCATATTGTTCATATTTGGGAAACTACCCCTCGTTTCACCAGTGGAAACTTAAATTAAATTACATGAAATAAATCAAATTCAATACTTGAATATCATGAAACCTGTTTAGAAATTGTCCAGTTCACATTCACAATAAAATTAAGATATTTTGTGACATTATTTTCATGACAATTAAGAAAACAATTCTCATTTGTCTAATAAAAAAATAAAAAAAATCATATTAAAATTGGGTATTTAAAAATAATGGTAGCATTTGTCATTTTGCCTTTTTGCGTGTTTTGTTTTTAAATCATTTTTTTAACAGTAAAAAACACGACATATTTTAGTATTTAGTATTTGTTTCACTGCCTTTATGTAGATTTAAATTGAAAAAATGTGTTTATTTAATACAATAAAACTATTACTTTGTGTTTAATTGTAATTACAATAATGTCACAATGACAAATATGTGTGCTTTGTGACATTATTTTCCCCCAATTCATTACCATAATCCAAAAAGACTATTAAAATAGAGTATTTATAAAACTATTATATTACCTGTTTGCTTTTAAGCATATTTTATTTGTTTGTTTTTTTCTTTGATTTCTAATAAATGGCAACAAATTACTACATTATAACTACATTTCAGATGTAGAGTATTTAATATCGTTGCACTGCCTTTATGCAGATTTAAATTAAAATAATTTTATTACAGTAATTTTTTTAATGTAATGCTGTAAAACAATTACTTAATGTGCTTAACTGTAATTAAAATAATGTCACAATGAAAAATCGTTATGCTCCTAAAAAGAGGCATAGTTTTCTGATTTCTTTTGGTTTTAAAATGAAATGTATATGTACGTTTTCTTGAGATTCGCTCATTTGAATTGGGATCTTAGCCGTAAATTTACAGCAGGTTGGGAGCAAAGAACACAGTCTTAATCTGAAGGTATTCTGAAATGTACCTGTTATAATGTATAAATCCACATGAACTATTACCAATGTTAACAGTATTTGGTTTGTATATTTTTAGCATGAATTAATTCTGAATTCGCATGAATGTCAGCTTTCAACGCTTAAGAAACTGAAGATGTCCAAAATAAGGAGCTCCCGCTGTAAAGGAGAGCAAAGGGGCCAGTCGTTGAGCGCATTGAGGGTGAAGTTCACTGCATGGACCCTGCCTGAGCGAGGGTTTATCTCGTGTCAGACTGTTGTTCAGTCATCACGCCCATAAAGGTTAAACCAAACATCTGCTGATGAGAATAAAAGCATTATGGGCACAAAAATGACTCTTGTGTCTTACCCTACCCTAAAGAGGTTATTTCTGTGACATATGAGATGAATCCTGTAGAAAAAAAAGTTCACATTTAGGCCGATATTTCAGATTTCCACTGATCCAGTAAATAATCCTCAGATGTGTTGCTGGTTTTGATCAGTCTGCGGTCTGGTCTAGGCCTGTTCCAGTGATCCAGTGGCAGTTCATAAATTAGTCTGGATTGGTGGTTTGTCAGATAGAGGTACGATGGAGCTGATGACAATGGCTCCTTTCTGCTCGGAGTCATCGTCCAGAGAAAACGGTGTGATGGACTTTTTTAGTCTCTGAAACAAAAGAAAGAAGCACAGATCAGTCTTCACTCTTCACAGTCTTCAGTCTTCACCGATCCAGTGTTGAAGGGCTTGCATATAAGAAACAAAAATGTTTGCAATTTCATTTCAAATATTTTCCCACAACAGGCCCAAATCGGTTTTTAATTGGCTGGTTCTTTAACTTCAAACGATCCCTACACTGAAAAATATTTTCACTCAGAAATTGCTAGTAATTTTCACAAATAATTACAAAGAAATGACAAGTAGCACTGAGTTACACATGAAATCTTGAAGTACAAAAACTCTAGTAATCATTGTTTTATATTTCTTTTTCCAACAAATTCAATCTATTCACTGAATATTTAATAATATGCAATACTTAATTATTCATTTTGATTTAAATGACTTGATTATTAGTTTTAATGTAAAAATGATGTCAGTATTTATCTTTATGAAATTATCTTCACAAAATTAGCTTTGATTGCTGAGTAAATTACATTGGCAGTTTTGTTTATAAATACTTATGCAAGTATGTATTCTGCATATCAGGGACTAAACCGGTATAATTATTATGCAAAATCCAACTTTTATTCACCAAGGATGCATTCAATTGATTAAAAATGACAGTAAAGACATTTATAGTGTTACAAAAGATTCCTATAAAAAAAAAATGCTGCTCTTTTGAACTTTCTATTCAACAAAGAGTCCTGAAAAACTAAACGTATCACGGTTTCCACAAAGATATTATCTGTTTTCAACACTGATAATAATCAGAAATGTTTCTTGAGCTGCAAATCAGAATGATTTCTGAAGGATCGTGTGACACTGAAGACTGGAGTAAAAGTAATGATGCTGAAAATTCAGCTTTGATCACAGGAATAAATTACATTTTAAAGTATGCTTAAACAGGAAACAGTTATTTAAAATGGTAATAATATTTCACATTTTTCCACTGTATTGTTGATCAAATAAATGCAGCCTTGCTGAGCAGAAGAGACTTCTTTCAGAAACATTAGAAATTGTATCGACCCCAAATGTCTGAACGGACGTCTATATCAATGGCTCCAGCCAATAACCCATGACATTTCCCTTCCAAAGCATAAACGGAGAGGCCATAAAGTACCTCAGTGAAGGATCCGGGCAGAAGCCAGAGCGTGTGCACGGCTGCTAGAGGAATCCAGATGATGGAGGCCAAAGCGATGAGCCATCCCACACCCTGAGACCACGCCGGGTAAATGTAATCCTCATACCGCACTGGCTCAAACTGAATCACCGAGAACACCAGGATAACCTGAGAGACACAGAAACACATTTCAATTCTAACACCAATCCAGACTGGGGTTTCAGACCAGGAACAGTGGGATGATCGCACTCACGGTTATCAAGACAGGACAAATGACCCACCAGCAGACCCTGAAGAAAATGTTGGGTCTCTTTCCTGTCATCTCCAGTAAATTACTGGACAGACGCTTTACGCCTGTTAAAATGAGACATTTAGCAATTCTGTTCCATGCTTGATGAAATAGCTCAAAAGTGGCACTATGTCAATAGAGACAGACACATATCAATCAGATGTTTGTCTCTCACCGTAGAGCCAACAGACACCAACCACCTCAAAAAACGCCAGGAACATGATGGACACGATAGCAGTATAATGATCCATCAGCTGGAAAACATAGATCCCCACCTGAGCAGAAAGATCAGCGTTAGTTTGACAGGCATTAACTTCATCAGAACTTCACCTGAACCTTTTCATAATACCTACTCGCTTTACAGCCATAATTGCATTCATAATGTTTTTTAATTAATATAACTGAAAAAGATTTTGGACACTTGATATCGTTGCATTAGAAAATAACATATTAATGCAAATGTCATCTATCTGAAAGAAATGTAGCAATTAAGCCCAAACAGTGAGACTTCAAACAAGAACTTCAGTGAGGAAAAAAAGATCAAATGCAGCATTAGATTGATCTTTTGTTCTTTGATTGATCTTTTGATCTTCTGTTTCATGAATTATTAATCACGAAAACATGTCTAGGTTCATTTGACTCCAAAATGAAAAATAAAAAAATCTATTTGGCATATAGAAAATAAAGCCTGAGGGACCATGGTCTATTATTTATTTATTTAAATTATATTTTTTCAGACATGCAGCATTTGTATGTAATGCAAAGACATTTGCAGATATTTGGACATTGAAGTCACAATTAATATCATTGCATTAGACAAAATGCAAAGAATGCAAATGTGAAAAATGAAGCAAATGTTATTTATTTGAAGAAAGAAATAGCAATAAGAATAAACAAACAAAAAATATTAGATACTAAATATTTGCTCAATTGTAAGCTATTTTAATAGTGAGCTAAAAACACAATAAAATCTAATAAAAATACAATTAAATATTATAAAAATAAAAAAATATAAAATACTATAAAAACAAAAAATCTGTATTTAAAATAAAATAAAATAAAATCTGGTAACCTGCATGACATTAGGGATGCCCAGGAGGAATGCCGCACTGCAGACTACGAGCACAAGAAACTCCTTGCGTTTGAGGTACTTGAGTATGGGTTTACTGTAGCTGTCCAACAGACTGGTCACCATCACCTCGACCATGGCAAACTACAGAACACAAACACAACCACAGAAGCTAAACTTTAACCATGTGTTTTCTGTGAAATTATTCAAACTGCATTACATTCGTGCATGTGTAGTTTAATGTTTTCTCATGACAGTGAGATGAACAAAGTGAATGAACAGCTCGCATTTCATGAATTATAAATTACAGATGTTACAGTTTTAGCTTTAATCTGTTTTCAGTCATGATACAATCCTCATGAAAACATGTCCAGGTTCATTTCACCCCGAAATGAAAAGAAACAAATATATAAATAATATTTTGCAGATAGAAAATGAAGTCTGTTGGGACCATTAAGGTTTCTTATTTATTTTTAGTATTTCTATAATTCCCATTATTTCCAATGATGGTTTTCATTAGATTCTCATACTATCATTTTTCATGTAAATTAGCATGAATTAAAGGCAGGTATACTACCATCATGCATGCATGCTTTACAGATTAAATAATGCATTTTCAATGTGCTTAAATGTTATGAAAATAATACAAAATCAATTTATTTATTTATTTGCTTGTTTTGTTTTTTTCTGTAATTCACATTATTTCCAGTGATGGTTTTCATTAGATTCTCATTACTATAATACAATTTTTTAATGTAAATTAGCATAAATGAAAGGCAGTATACTACCATGATGTACACATACTTTACAATTTAAATAATATGTTTCAATATATTGCAGTTTTTTTAAATACACTGAACAAAATTATAAACGCAACACTTTTGTTTTTGCCTCCATTTTTCATGAGCTGAACTCAAAGATCTAAGACTTTTTCTATGTACACAAAAGGCCTATTTCTCTCAAATATTGTTCACAAATCTGTCTAAATCTGTGTTAGTGAGCACTTCTCCTTTGCCGAGATAATCCATCCACCTCACAGGTGTGGCATAGCAAGATGCTGATTAGACAGCATGATTATTGCACAGGTGTGCCTTAGGCTGGCCACAATAAAAGGCCACTCTAAAATGTGCAGTTTTACTGTATTGGGGGGTCCGGGGGCCAGGATTATCTCGGCAAAGGAGAAGTGCTCACTAACACAGATTTAGACAGATTTGTGAACAATATTTGAGAGAAATAGGCCTTTTGTGTACATAGAAAAAGTCTTAGATCTTTGAGTTCAGCTCATGACAAATGGAGGCAAAAACAAAAGTGTTGCGTTTATAATTTTGTTGTGGCCTCATATCAGCCTAATATAACACGGTTTGATCAGACTGCGATTCATAAGTGTTGTGTTGGCCACATTAACCAGTTAAAATGACAGGTGAGTGTTCTTCTCATCATACCTGACTGTCCAGGCCGAGGCAGAGTAGCATGAAAAAGAAGAGAACGGCCCACAGAGGAGCGACGGGCATCGTCACAAAGGCTTGTGGGTAAACCACAAACACTAGACCCGGACCTGCATGGAGGATCATTATGAGGCACAGCAGATTTAACAATAAAAGCTCAGTTCTTTGATACAAACAACAAAGTAAAAGACTAAACATTAAAATGACCCACCGTCCACTGCGATTTCACTGACCGGCACATTCTGAAGGTGCGACATGTAGCCGAAAGCCGAAAAAATGACAAATCCTGCTAATATACTAGTCAGGGAATTAGTGATGGAAATGGCCAGAGTGTCTCTACACAGGAACACAAATTATGACTATGAGAAGAAAAATCAATAGAATGTAGTGTTAAATCGTAGTGTATTAAATTATTTTTCTTTGAACACTGATGACATAACGTTAAATTCACATAAAATGCATGGCAATATAAATTCATTAGCACAATAAATCGATTATCAAAGTACTCTTTGCTCCAGAGATATGCAAGTACAACTCGATTTGCTATTTTTTATACAACTTTCTGTGCATGGACGTAAGATGGTATGTTGTATGCAACAAGATTTCTTGTTTTTAAAAAAAGTCTTTAAACTATATTACTTGAGGATATTGTTGTTGTAGGAGTTGTAGCTGGCCATCGCCATCAGCGAGCCGAAGCCAATCCCAATGGAGTTAAAGATTTGAGCTGCTGCATTAATCCAAACCTAAACACACACATTACACAACATTAATATAAAACACAGGCCAAACAATGTACTGTAGAGCCGAATGACAATCAGCACACGGACACTGAAAATCAATGTGTTCTCTCAGCAGTCAGTTTAGTTTTTACTAGGGCTACCACATTTAGCATGCTCATTTATGGTGTTAATTAAATACGGAAAATGGGAGTCAAGAGCATGAATTATTTTGCATGCATTTGTTTTCTTTCCTTAAAATAATAGCAAGTGCACTGAAATTTTGCCAAACTAATTATTTTGACTACCAAAAAAACCCTAGTATTTCAATGAGAAATGATTTGAATATATTACCAGGCCTGTTTCTCATTTATCTTGGTACCCACCTCCACACTGAGCAGCTTGTCCCACTCAGGGATGATGAAGAAGCGGATGCCGTCTATGGCTCCCGGCAGCTGCACGTTATTGATCAGCAGAGCCAGAAGAATCACGTATGGAAACAGAGCGGTGAAATAAACCACCTGTGACGCACAGACAAAGATACACTTACAATAAAGGTATATGGAAAATCAGAAAAAGACATTTAACTTTTTTATTATAACACGGAGAGTTCCGGTGCTTGATTCTGATTGGCTGAGCCGCGTTCGAAGCTGTTGTAAATTACTCTACAAACACACACCTTTGTTTACTTCTGTGTGTTGCTCGGCAACCACTTTGTTTGAACCATAACGTAAGTTAAATATTTCCACACATGCTAGCATAACCAAATTTACAGCATTTACTAGTTACCATATCAACATTATATAGAGAAAAACAAAAGTACGCCAAAATTCAAAAGTATTTTGAAGATATCGCTGAACATTTATTTTACCATAATAAAATTATATTTCTGGCTTAAGTAAATTTTTCATCTCCGTTTTTATTACTCATTTAAAATGAGACAAATCTGCTATTATTTTAATCTCCAATCTGTTATTTATCAGTTTAGATGATTTTTTAATGCTTCGTTTTTAAATTCCAGTTGCGCAGATGGGGTATGTTGTAGCACTGCGTTACAATGTGCTATTCTATGACATTAGCGATGTAATTCACACAAAAAAATTGTGAATCGAATCGTGAGTTGAGTGAATCGTTACATCCCTATTCAAGACATGTAAAGCATTTTGGCTCGGTTATGTGGGCCGTCCCAAGCATGGTTGCAATGTGTTCATTGTCAAACTCCAAAATCAGATTTTTGACGCTTCGCATCGTGTCTAACAACGCCCCTTAGCTGTTATAAATTCACTGTAAACCACGGCTTCACGGGGCTTATGAATGAATTTATGAATTTAAATAAATGAAATTAAAGTTTTTTCTTGGGGCTTATTGCTTTATTTTAACACATAAATGGGTAAATCTACAAAAAAAAAACATGACCGGGTGATGTTTCAAACCAAAATAAAGAAATTATTTTGCATAAATTACTAAATATTTTTGCGACACACTGATACATGAACTGCTTTTTTATTGTTTTGTTTTTTCTTTCTGATTTGTTTATCACTTAGTTTGTATTTAATTTTTTTGGTAAAACTTTATTTTAAGGTATCCTTGTTACACGTTACATGTACTTACTATTATAATAACAATAAATTATGCATAATTACATGCAAGTAACCCTAAGCGAAACCCTAATCCTAACCATATAGTAAGTATTTGTGGTTAATTAATATTACTCAGTATTTAAATGTATAGTTACACAGTAACAAGGACACCTTAACATAAAGTGTAACCATTTTTTTCACACTAAAATAAATATAAACATACTAAAAATAAACATACTTCTCTAACCTTTTCTAATCTTTTATTTATTTACAAAAAATATATATATATATATATACATATATATATATATATATTTTTTTTTTTACACAGTGCAGCCTAACTTTCAATAAAAAAAAAAAGATTCATGAATTGCATCAATGCATCTGCAGAAACCGGCATGATACTGCATTCAGACTCTGACCAGCATAATGATGAATGTATGCATTCTCCAACTGTTTTCGTCTTACCTTCCCAGTGGACTTGACTCCTTTAAAGATGCAGAGGTAGACGAGGATCCAGGCCAGCAGCAGCAGGAGGAAGAGCTCCCACCTCAAGGTGCCCGTCTCCTCCACACCACTGGTCCTCTCCAGCACCTTATAACTAACAGAGCCGACACATCCACTGCAATCAATACCACAAACTTTACTAACAAATCAATAACTTAAAGCTACACTATGTAACACTATGTAGCGGTTGAAGCGGAAAAAATAGTTACTTGCGGAGGAACATTGTTTTGGTCAGTTGTGCTTTGGCTCCGCTATTCTGCACGGATGTATCAGATGGCTTGAGCGACATCGAAATTCTCGAAATAAAGATGAACATCCGAAAATATCTTATGATCAGGTAGCATATATATTACTGTTGTTTTGACTAAAACAATTGCTTTAAAATAACGTTAGAAACGTTTGGCTGACTTTAGACATATCGATTGCTATTCGTATCAGATATGGTAAAATGGTTGAAAATGTTAGCCTATAATTTGGCGAGGCTGTTTACAGGCAAATAGGCCAAGGAGTAACTGGTTTGGAGATTGGCAACACTGTTTTGTGAAAATAGACCAATTTGCTAACTATGTTGATTCGTGTTTTATTACGTGCGCTTCCCCTTTTAGGTTAGAGATTCCTTTGTTGTAACTTCAAGCTACTGTGACGCAAGTAGTAGTAGCGTGCCCTTCTTTCCTTTATTTCCCGGGAAATCCGTCCTGACAGCTCTAAAATATTAGTAGTTATTATAAGCTTACTCTAGTATTTAGGGTAAGGCAAAGCACTGTTTGGAAGATGGTGTAATCCCAGCTAACAGGGAATGTTCTCAGAACTTTGGCTAACCTTCTGTCAAGATTTCTTTAAAAATTATGAATAAACATTCTTCCAGGAAAGTAAATAGAACTGAACAGTTATCTTGTCTTTAACAACGTTCTCCTTAGCACCTAAATATTATTTATCCTTCATGGAATCTTTTTCTGAATATTTTAGTTGGATGTTCTTCAAACTTTTTAAAGAAAACATTAATACAAGTTACAAGATTCAGAATGTTCAGAGAATATTCAGAAGTGACATTCCCAAAATGTGTACAAATGGAATATTCCCTTAAAATGTTCTCTAACATTCACATAACCAATAAAAAAAAATGTTAACATTCAAAACACACATATTTGAAACATTCAGAGAACATAAAAAAAAGGTTCTTGGATCATATTTTTGTTAACTGGCATGATGTACTCGCTCACCATTTAATCATGTTTGAACAAAAAAAAGTTGCATAGTGTAGCTTTAACAAGAAGAGCGTATGAACACACTTGAAGAACTGCTGGCTGGTGGTGGAGGACGAGGAGCTGTTGGTCACACGGTCGGTGCAGTTGGCCGTGTTCCATGTGTTGTTGCAGTTATCCCAGAGCATCTCGCTCTGAAAAGAGCTGAACATGTAGTACAGCGCCCATGTGATAATGACATTATAGTATGTGCACATGATGAAAGAGATGGCCACCGTTGCCATGCCAACACCTGGATAGATTTATTACTGGTTACTGACCTTTAACCAGACCTTGAGTCAGTAATATATTCTCATATCCTCTTATCATTATCAGCGACAATGCTATTTTGTCTATATGGATCTGAAAGTCAGTATACAGCATTAAACAGCATTAAACTTGAAATTAATCTCATGCCATGATTATGTGTGTATTTATGCACTGTAACCTTTCAGCAGGGGACAGGCTTTGGTCAGGGCCAGGACGGGGCCCCTCCTCAGATACTGGCCCAGCGTCAGCTCCATGTGCAGCAGCGGGATCCCCAGCACCACCAGCATCAGCAGGTAAGGCACCAGGAACGCACCTGACGACGTCAATAAACACGTCAACAGTTAACTGAGAGATGCATACCATCCTGGCATCCAGTTTGAAAAATAAATGTGTTCATTCCAATTCTCTTGATATATGATTTACTGCACATTCCACACACACACACACACACACACACACACACATATATAGAACAAACAGGAAATAATCATATGAAATGTAAATATACGTCAAAATTCTAAATATTTAAATCTAAATCATGAATATATGTTAAAACTTAGATTGCATAAATTTAAAGTGCCCCTATTATGGATTTTTGAAAATTACCTTTCATGCAGTGTGTAACACAGCTCGAAGTCAATGAAAACATCCTGCAAAGTTTTAAATCTGAGAGTGCAACGTGTATAAATTATTGTCTCTTTTTTCAAAAGAAAGAGTCGACTCTGAATCATTGAAACGAGTCGTTTTTAAAACGAATCCCAAGCCGTTTCATGTTGACGTCAACATGAAACATTAGCATATTGCCCGCCCACTTGTTGGTCTGCTTTTGGAGCGGTAAAAATAGCGGTTTCCCCGGTAACACTGTCCACAAAGCAGCACTGCGCTCACAAATGCTGCTTTATCAGGCATTACAGGCATAATGAAATGAAAATGAGACCAATCGGACCAATCACCGCAGATTAGCGTCACGGACTCCCAAAACCAAAATATGAACCTTTCATAACCCATAGTAGGGGCACTTTAAATTGTGAATTCAAAAGTGTAAATACAAATAGGCCTATATATAGTAATAATTCTGAATACATAAATGTAAATTGTGTGTATATATATATATATATATATATATAAAAATGTAAGACAGAATATATATAGTTATAACTCTTAATATATAAATGTAAATTGTGAATATGTTATAACTCTGAATATAAACATTATTCTAAATGTATAGTTATAATTGTGAATATATAAATATAAATTGTAAATATATAAATGTAAAGCCAAATTTATAGTTATAACTGAATATATAAATGTTAATTGTAAATATATTAGTGCTGTCAAACTGTCATTAGTGCTGGCATCCAAAATAAAAGTCTTTGTTTACATAATATATGTATGTGTACTGTGTATATTTATTATGCTTATATAAATACACACGCATACAGTAAATATTTTGAAAATATTTACAAGTATAGTTTTTATATTCATATAATTATATATATATATATATATATATATAAACATAACCTATTTTTCATATACACAGTATACAGACATATATTATGTAAACAAAGACTTTTATTTTGGAAGCGATTAATCGCGATTAATCGTTCGATAGCACTAAAATATATAAATGTAAATCCAAATTTGTAGTTAAAATGGAATATGAAAAGGTAAATCCGATTATGTAACCATAACTCTGAATATATAAATGTAATACAAATATATAGTTATAACTGCAAATGCAGATGCCGATGCAAATCAGAATACATAAATATAAATCACAATATACAGTTATTCTGAATATATAAATGTAAACTTAAATATATAGTTATAATTCTGAATATGTAAATTGTAAATATATAAATGTGAATCTGAATATATAAATGTAAATCAAAATATGTAGTTATGTCTGAATATATAAATGTAAATCTTAAAAACAAACAATATATCTGAATATATAGTTATAATTGTCAATATATAAATGTAAATTGTAATTTGAATACATAGATGCAAATCTGAATATATAGTTACATTATAACTATTAATATATAAATGTTTATTGTCAATATAAAAATGTAAATATGAAAATATATTTTTAAATTCTGAATCAGTCACCATCTCTTGATCTACTCTCCCTTGTTTGATTTGAATAACACATTAGTTACGCGCAAACATTATAGCAATACGTGATCTGAGATGGATTGCAGAGTCATGGTTGATCTTACACGCCGTTACAGTTACAGATAAACACATTCATCTACTGGCACGCTCTCATTTTCATGTGTTGACGTGATATTTCTTTAACAGTCTGAAATATAAAGCTGAAAATGTTAAATAACAACAGAAGATAAACTCTGTCATTGTTAGGACTTTCATATGCATGGCTTCATAATGCCAGTTTTCACACCAAAGGTCCAATAAAAGTTGTCATAACCTGGTACATTAATCATAGGAGAAAAAACATCTTCGAACCAGATTCAGAGCCGGTTGTACTGTCAGTTGTGCTGGTCACTAACCAGAACCAGCAAACTAGTTTAAGATGTTTGGAGAAAAAACATGGTACTTTCGGTAAGTGATGAGGAACATTAGTTAACTGGTCTGTGTCTTACCTCCACCGCTCCTGTAGCACAGGTACGGGAACCTCCAGATATTCCCCAGACCCACAGCGCAGCCGATCCCAGCCAGAGTGAACTCAATCTGCCTGCTCCATGTGGGTCTGCCGGCTTCCTCTTCCACCGCCATGCTTCTTCAGAGAGATTCAGTTGTGTGAAAGCAATCTGAGATTACCAGAGTAAGTGGTGTAACGATTGTTCAAGAGCTGTAATGATTAGCTGGGAGGCGTGGGACGGGAATGTGCACAACAGGCAAGCTTCTGTTGATGCTGTTTACTGCTTTTTTTGGAGGTATTAGCATGATTGGGGTAAAACTGAAAATAAATAAAATAGAAAATAAAAAATACTACAATCTAAATTAACATAAAAACCAATATAAATGATTAAAAACAAAACAAAATGAATAAAACTAAAATCTGAAAATAAGAACAAATTCACTATATAATGAAAAATGTAAAAAAAACTAATTCACTAAATAATGTCTTAATATAAACTTGTTTATACCGTTTATTGCATTTTTGGGGTTTCCCAGGTCCATAATGTACTTTAAGTACTAATGTTGTACTTAATATACTAAAAATTATTCTTTAGTACTTCTTAAGATATCCAGCCCTTCAACTTTAGTCTCAACCATGAAACACTGGAGAACCTTTCATAATGCACAAAACTAATGTGTGTACCAGAAAGAAACCATTTACACAGAACAAACTCCACTCGCAGGAATTCATCCACCTAGTGAAGGATTTTTTTTTAAGCCCCTGTGCAATGCTAACAGTGTACTTCCATTGCAAGTGCTTTGTAAACATGATTTTGTTGTTGTTATTTTAAATGAGATATAAATCACTGTAATTCAAATAAAAAAAAATGTAAATCAAATTTAATTATTTAAAAACCAATACAGCACACAAAAAGATCCAAATCAAAGTTTTATTGGAAAAAAGGCCACAAGCACAAGCTCAATATCTATAACACCGAGTATGCAATGACGTTCAACATAAAGGACATGCGTTCACTTCAGGTGGAGCACTACTGTAATACATATGAGCGTACCAGAGAAGACGGTAAGGGGCAGCTTCTGGAATGAATGCAAAAAAAAGAAAATGCTGAGACAACGGTAAAAAAAAAAAAAAAAAAAGATTAAAACGGAGAGAATAAAACTGGAGCTCTAAAAGAAGTCCACATCATCTGGAGCGTCTAAGTCACGGTATTCAATGATATTGCGAGGATCCCCACGCATCATTCTGGAAAAGACATAGCAACATTTTATTAGATTTTGTCCATTATCATCCCAAGAGCTTCTAAAACAATATCACGCCTGTTCCCTAACTACAATTAAAATAGAACTGAAATACAACAGACTCACCGGTTGTTTCTAGGCTTTCCAGGGTAACCGCCTTGTCCACGGAAGTTGTCGTAGTTGCCCCTGCCGCCTCCACCATACTGGTTGGGTGGGTAAGGAGGACCACCTGTTAAAGTGTCAAAGAAACACCTCAGTATACCTCACAAATATGTTTTGCAGATGCACCACAATGCTTTGATTGTTTATCATTGCATAAATTCAATGCAAATCAAAAAAGAAAAAAAAAAAAAAAACTTTACTAACTTTAACTAGAATGCGTAAATATCTGAAATTTGGCATGACCGTGGGAACCCAGCTATTTTGTCAATTCTGTAGAAAACTTGAGCAAGCTTCAAAGCTTAGATAATTTTTTTTTTTTTAAAAAGGAAAGGGCTAGATATATCAATGTTTATTGGCTGCACCCAGTGTTGGGTAAGTTACTCTAAAAAAGTAATTAATTACTAGTTACTAATTACATCTTCAACCGTGTAATTAGATTACTGTACAAATTACTCTCTCCAAAAAGTATTTAATGACTTATTGCTAATTACTTACCAAATCCTATATCAACCTCGACAAGTTAATGATACAAGGATAGACATGAAACGGTTCTTTTAATTCTTTCAAGTAACTACAGTGGTGTGAAAAATATTCTGGTCATACTTTAGAGTATAATCCTCACTATTAACTAAGACTTTTGCCTCAATGTACTCCTAATTACTGCTTATTAATACTTAGCAAAGTAGTTGTTAAGTTTAAGTATTGGGTAGGATTAAGGATTTTGAATAAGGCATTGCAGAATAAGACATTAATATGTGTGCTTTCTTAAGTAATAATAAAACAAACAATATCTAGTAATATTCATGCTAATTACCAACTAGTTAATAGTGAGAATTGGACACTAAAGTGTTACCAATATTCTTATTAATTCCAAAGTATTTAAAGTGAGATGGGTACATAAAAGCATGCATTTTAAGGTTAGACTTTAAATTTGGGTGTTAAATCCACTATTGTATTGTATATAAATGTTCTACAGTCTATACAGTATTAAGTTCAATTACATAAGTAACTAATTAAATTACTGAAAAATAAGAGTAATCCCTTACTTTACTTTTTCAAGGGAAAAGTAATTAAATTACAGTAACTAATTACACCCAACACTGGTTGCACCCCTGTTGAAAAACCCAATCATGACTTCCTGAAAATGCCAAAGCTTCAAGCCCGTGTTAACAACAATTTTCACTCTGACTCTACTACTTGAACAAACACACACCTCCATAACCCATCACTGGAGGTCTGGGCTGGCCGAAACCCATGAGACCTTGAGGACCCTGAGGTGGGAATGGAAGACCACCCGGTGAAAGCACTCCTAATGAGAGAAAGAAAAATTAGAAATGTTTGCGAGATGTTTCACAACTTCCGATAATGTGATTTTTCTTCCGATACAAAATCAACAAGATTGATATGTGCTTTCTACCCTGTCCTGGGCCTGGAGGAGGTGGAGGTTTCATCTCTGGGATGGAGGGTCTTTTTGCATCCATAAGGAATTTGTTGAAAAAGACGACCTCTTTTTTTACTTCCTCAATCTTGTCACCATGTTTGTTTAGAATGTGCTTCCTCACAAACTCTGGGCCCTAGAGAGAGATTCATATTTTTATTGATTTTGTCAAAAATGAACAACCCTCCCTACACTGGAAAAAAAAAAAGATTAGGAAAAAAAAAAAAAGACAACAACTATGATTTAAAATTTTCACTCAAAAATGGCTAGTAAATTTGACAAATAATTACAAAGAAACGTCAAATAAAATTGCACAAAAAAACAAAAACAAAAAAAACTGTAAATTGACTGAAATAGTATTTTCCTGTACTCCAATAATCTTTGTTTTATTAACTCAACCTGCAGGGCCTAAGGCTACCAGATGAACAAAGCAGCATGTTATATCACACACCTTAAACTTTTTGCCACTTAGAGGACAAAGCCACTTGTCTTTGCCCAGTTCCTGTGTGTTGGCCAGCACAAACTTTTCCACTTCCTGTTCTGGATCTTTGCGGCCCATCTTTGCTGCCTCATCTTCAGACAGGGATTCCTTCACACTGAACAAGTGTCCCAGCTTCTCTTCAAATGTCTTCTGCCAGTCAGCCACTACAAGAGGATCAAAAGTCAACAAAATCAGCTAATTTCTCTGTTACATGGGATTATTTAATGGTGAAGTGTAATTCCTTTGCAGTTTAGCAGTTGCAGCAAACTAACATTTAATCCCATCCTAAAATGTTGGCCCTCGGTTGAGCCAGAAGTTGACCTTTTAGACAGAAATATTCAGACACAGCATTTACACTCTTTAGGATGTCAACCAACTAATGGCTTTCTTATATAATCAACTCTACATTAAACTGGAATACAAGAAAGAATTATAACAATAAATTAAATCACACTTCAAGAAACGAAGCACAGCCGGTTGTTGGCAGTAAAGGCAGCACTTACCCTCTCTGTGAGTAATGCGGTTGGGGGGAATGGGCCCTCGCACATGGATAATGCCGCAGCGGTTTGGCATCTCGTCCTCGCTCGGGTACTCGCAGGTGTTATAATAATCAATAGAGTGTATGATACGCAGATAGAACAGAAGACGATCCAACACCTGGGATGGGACAAACACATGCAAAAGTGGAAATCAGGATTAGGAATGTCTTCAGAATCATGTCTTCGTGGCAGTTTTGCTCATTAAAGGAAAATATGTGACCCCGGACCACAAAACCAGTCTTAAGTAGCACCGGCATATTTGTAGCAATAGCCAAAAATAAACTGCACGGGCCAAAATTATTGATTTTTCTTTTATGCCAAAAATCATTAGGATGTTAAGTAAAGATCATGTTCCATGAAGATATTTTATACATTTCCTACAGTAAATATATCAACTTAATTTTTGATTAGTAATATGCATTGCTAAGAACTTCATTTAGACAACTTTAAAGGTGATTTTCTCAATATTTACATTTTTTTGCACCCTCAGATTCCAGATTTTCAAATAGTTGTATCTCACAACAAACCACACACCAATGGAAAGCTTATTTATTCAGCTTTCAGATGATGTATAAATCTCAATTTTAAAATGTTAACCCTTATGACTGGTTTTGTGGTCCAGGGTCACAAAAAAGACCTTCAACTTTGGTTGTCGAAAACAAAAACGCTACAAAATGTATTATTTTGTAAGCGTGAGACGTGCTTAAAGAAAACAGGGTACTTTCGTTGGATTCAGCACTCCAAAATTAATTAGAAAGAAGAACTGGATTTCATTCCACAAATATGTTGTAGGATAGTGTAGTGTATTACATCTCCTGATTTTGGGGTCAAACGATAATGACACGTTTTCTGACCTTGACAAGTTTTTCATCTCTCTCCACAGTTATCTCAGTGGGGTTTCCCTCTTTGGATCCCTCCTCATAGTCAGCTCCTCCTGCACTTCCCAGAAGCTCTTCCTCCTCTGCACTCACTTCCTCAATCAGGTAATCGGTGATGTTCTTCAAAATGGGGTTCTGAGCAGGGAGCTTCAGGGAATAAGAAAAATCAGAAAAAATTGAAAAACAATCAATAATAGGTCAAATCTCACAGTCAAAACCATTTCAAATTGTATCAGTCTGAGGCTGTGCAGTGAGAATACCTCAAGAGTGTGTGTCTCTTCTCTGGGTTTGTGGCTCCACAGCCTCTCCCTGTCATCCAGTGCATGGATCAGTTTAGCAGCCAGCTTGATGTCATTACGCAGAACCTGCTTGTGCTGAGTGATTCCGCTTACATTCCGCACACGACGTGCCAGATCTCGATTGACTCCAGGAGCCAGCTCACAGTCCCGCAGCTGCTCAGAGAGGATCAGGAGAAGACAATGAGCAAGACGTTTGCTACACAGTGTGGTTCCTCAAGCCAGTGATTCTAGAACTCACCCGGATGTTCTGCAGGTTCCAGCAGATCTCTTTGATGTTCACACCTCTGTCGAAGGTCACCCAACAACGCCTGAAAAACCTGAGTCACAGAGATGGAAAATGTAGCTTTTTAGAGAGTCCCCAATATCTCTTTTAATAAATTGAAGTGATTTAGCGAAACATTTTATATTGGCGCAAATACAGATAACATTACATAACCTAACATTTATTAATTTTATATAATTTTCATGTTTAATTGTATCATCAAATTTTCAAACTTTTAGACCTTTTTTTAAGACCTGCACATGATACAGAAAACTGAATTTATGACATCTCTCTGGTGCTGCTAATGTGGCAGTCAAAAATGACCGCATTTTTTTATTGCAATTAAATGAATGTACTATATTTGGGTTCAATGTTTTTTTTTATTTAATATTTTGTAGGGGATTTTAAGAATGTTTATGCAGCAATTTACCCTGTCAAATACTTTGAGCTTTGACCTGAAATTTCAATTTCCAACTTAAACCGTATTTCTCGAGTGCTTTGGAGCACATACTTACTTTTGGTCTCTTTTTAAAGACACTTGGCAGATTATTGCTTAAAGGTCCCATGGCATGAAAATGTCACTTTATGAGGTTTTTTAACATTAATATGAGTTCCCCTAGCCTGCCTATGGTCCCCCAGTGGCTAGAAATGGCGATAGGTGTAAACTGAGCCCTGGGTATCGTCATGGGACCTTTAAGTTAAAAAAGTAAAAGTGAAATGAAAAAAAAAACTGTAGAAGTTTACTGTTATAAAAAAAATGGATATTAAAAAAATACCATTTTCAAATTTTATATGAGATACATATTTTCCAAAACATGTTTTACTCTA
The DNA here is from genome assembly GCF_001515605.1 of Sinocyclocheilus anshuiensis. Lineage (NCBI taxonomy): Eukaryota > Metazoa > Chordata > Actinopteri > Cypriniformes > Cyprinidae > Sinocyclocheilus > Sinocyclocheilus anshuiensis. The sequence continues at coordinate 627,846 of NW_015536478.1, forward strand.
AAACTGCAAGAAAAATCAAAGCCATAAATCTAAACAAGTAGTGTTCCTACTTGGTTGATATCTCCAAAAATGAGCTTTCAGTACAATTTTGTTTGGGCGTAGTACCCAACATTTCCACTAGATGACATTTGTTTCCCATTCATTTCTAATGCGGTCAATTTTGACAGTGAGGAGTACAAGTACTATTTTTTTCAGGACCACTTAACCCATGAATTTTGTGTTCACATAGCAAGTTCCAAAACCTTTACGAAATTTTGTACCATTCCGATGAAGTAAAATAAAGTCAAAAATGATAAAAGAGCACCAAAGTGTTAAGGCTCGACGGCGACTCTGAATACATATATTTTAAATCAGCTTAACAGAAAATGCAACCCCAAATATTCTCAATAAGCTAAAAAGAAGAATTGTTGAATTCTAAAGTGTTGAAACTGAAGTGAATCTAATTTCAACTTACCTACGCTCTGGCTGCGGTTCTGACAAACAAACACGCATAAATCCTGGATAACGTCGACACAGCTGCAAAAAATTTTTTTTATAAATAAGTAGCAGCATTTAGATAACACTTCATGGACAATAACAGCAAAAGCATTGCTTTGATTGCACACTTACAGCGACGATCTCCGCTTTAGAAATGGTTGGAGCGATGCTCCTCATGAAGAGAGAGCATGTCCTGTGAAGAGGTCGAGGTCGTGGAGGCTGATCGTCCTTCGGTTTCTTCTGCTTTTCCCTCTCCCTTTCCTTCTGCTCCTCCGTTCGCTCCTTCACATCAGCGGCTTTAAAAGACCAGAAACACAGCTGTCAACCATGACACTTTGACACGGATGATTCATTGTCAGAAGCCTTGACACGGACCTTCCCCCTCCTCTTCTTCCTCTTCCTCCTTATCCTCTCCCTCGTCTGGTTCTCTCTCTCTTTCTGAGGGTTTCTCTGAGCAGTGAGAGTTTGAGTCGGAGTCCGAATCGGATTCACTGTCAGATGCACTGGCTTCATCTTCACTGTCTCCACTGTGCTTCCTCTTTCTCTTCTTGCTTAGCTAGAGAATGTCAAAGCACCAGATTGCAATTAATGTAAGTAGATGTACTAACATCTATAAAGTTACAAAACAGTTTGACCCAACAGAGACGGTACATCCACTACCCAAGGCGTCAGAACTTGGCTAACTCACCTTCTTGGGTTCTGGGATTGGTTCAGCGGGTGCTTCTTTCTCAGTCTTCTCCTCTCCTTCACTTCCTCCTGCAGAAGCGGCTGCATCCTTCTCAGTGCCCTCATCACCCTCACCCTATAGACACAATATTATATCCATCATTGTTACAAAGATACTCCCAATACTGCATGAACTTTTGCTCCATTATGCAACATTCACTTACCAGCTTGTCTTTTTCAGTCGAGGGTTTGCGCTCAACATCTGCTGGCCTGGGCTCGTCCCGTTTAAGAGCTTCAGAACCAGGTCCACCAGATGCCAGTCTCTCTCGCTCCTCCTCTTCCTCAGTGGGCTGTTCCAGGATGTGGAGGTCATTTTCCATTCCTCCTTCCATTTTTATTACGGCTAACAGAGACAAACAAAACGCATGTTTTGAGAAAAGGGCACGTGTAACTGACCGCCATAGTTCATCATTACCAATGGTTTGGAATGACATGAGGTTGAGCAAATGACAATTTACATTTTTTTAGACATTTAAAACTAGCAAATGAAAAGCGTTTCTCTTTACCTGCATCTAAAATCTTGGTGATTTGTGGAGCATGCTCTATCTCCAAAGAGACAGGTTCAAACCAGTTATTGTCCATCAGATACATGTAGACGTTCAATCGGTTCTGTAGAGCACTGTGGGCTTCCGCTTTACGCCTCCCAGCCTCATCCGGGTGGTACTTCGAACGAAACCTGACAGGTAGACAGAAAGGAGAAAGAGGGACAAATGGGGTGTTTGGGGATGAAAAAACAGCATGTTAGCAACTATTTTTGAGGTCAACCTCACAAACTAGTTACCAAGAGACCTGCTAGTTATATCCTGCCTTCTACATATCTAAAAGTGCTTTGATAAATCTAAAGTAAACCAGCAATTCCATTATCCCACACAATTGACCCACTTTCTGTCACAAGACTTTGTGGCTCTATTCTAAAACTAGTGAGCTGCCTAGACAGGCAGCATAAACATGCTCCCAATGTGAAGGACGTTCCAAAAGGAAAGAAACAATTTTGTTGCCTTCTAAGATGCCTTTTTAAGCTAGATTCTAAGACAGCATTGCATGTATCCTTCCAAGATGATACCTGATGGACCCTTTTCACATATTCAGGGTTATTAGAAGCAGAAGTCGTCAGTTTGGTAAACTTCTATAGTGGTGAACAGAAATTACAACAAATCCATGTGTGTGTGTGTGTGAGAGAAATAGATTAACAACATTGTTAATGTCAAACTCCAATGAAATAAACTGAGTCAAGTGAGTACAAAACTGCTGCATATGTAGAGCATTTCAAATCATTCACTTCTGATGTTTCATTCCAGTTTATATGCGGTCTTAGAAGGCAGCTGCATGTTTAGGCAGTATTTAGCAAGGCAGCACACTAGGTTTTGAAGAGCTTATGACACCAATTTGTTGGCTAAATTTTGTCAGTCTTACTACACATGCTATAAACAAAACTTGTGTTTAAGTGTGTGTAATACAGTAAGGTAGACTCACCACCAAAGTAGAAGAAACAAAAAAAACAACAATAGAAACTGATGCATTATCAAGAAACGAGAGTCAAAACAGTTGGGTGAAACATTTTCCATTGTGTGCACTAAATTTACCTGATGTACTCCCCGCATTACAACACATTTACACTGAGAGCGGTCTTCTCAGAGGAGTGTGTACATACACACCATTTCTGTGTTTTTGGGGGGGGTTTGATTGATCCAAATATCAAAAATGAAAAAGGGGAAGAAAGGCATCACACACTACAGAAAAAAAAAAAAATCTTTCCGTGAACGCGACGGTAGGTTTGGATTGCGAGTGTTCAACTGTCTAGCTAAAAGCCCTGGTACTTGGATTCTAATGGCAGCTGCATTGTGCGCAGTGCATACCCTGACTAACTAACAGCGACTCCTGCGACGGGTCCAAGAGCTTTTCTCATCTTCCAATACCTTGTGGTGATGGAGGGAAGAAGGATGTGTGTTAATTTGTACACCAATAAACAATATGCAAAAACCTGAAATGAAACGAATGTTAAAAACACAGGAAACAAGTCAATGATGAGACCAATTCAGTCACTGTGGAGTAGGGCTGCACGATAAATCGCATGCGATATTTAACGCGGATCTTATCAGTAAAGCCGGTTCTGTAATCAGCGGTAAATCTCCATCACCTGCGGGCTTTCA